>NC_065524.1:11724452-11732971 GCF_006386435.1 Epinephelus moara
CCATCTAGATTGTCTCTCTGTCACTTGTCACATTTTGTCTCAAAGTTCATCAAAACAACCGACCTATATATGCAGGGTAAATTGAGCCGTTATTCAGAGCAGTTCACATTGGCTGAGAACCTCTCCAAGCATCCTGGATGCTTGATAGATGCTGTACTTCTTGTAATAAACCTTTTCTATATACAAGCAAGACGGTGTCATTGGAGTCTCCTTCATTACCTTCACATCATCGCTATTTAATAAACAACAATATTTTTGTGCGTACGACGTTTTCTGGATTTAAGCGTACACCATGTTTCAGTAGGAAATCCACGCAAGTCTTTGTACATGAGGCCCCAGGTCTCCCAAAAAGCCACTCAGCCTTGCCTCCAATTTTTTCCAGTGGCCACTCACAGTATTGCAGGAAAAAAAATCCCCCATGGCCCAAAAAACATTTTCTCCATTCCATAGATCACCACTGTAAAAGAGACATCTGTAAAACTGTTGAAAGGACACCTTGAACTGCAAACAAGGTCAATTATGACTCTGTCCATTATGTATTGTAATTGATTGATGTTTTTTTATTTGTAAAACTCTCCTAAAGCCAAAAAAAAAAGAGATTTAAAAATCTGTGAAGTGTGAAGTCTATGAGCCAAGTGCAAACTCGCAGGCAGAGCCAACAGGAGAAGCACTAATTCAGTTGGCGGCATCACATGGAATTAAACCCAAAACTTTTTTTGGGGTATGCATCATGCAAGCAATTCTATAGGACTGAATAGGCACCATATTGGGGCCCTGTATCTAGTTATTGTTATACGTCTATGCTCAAATCTCTCAAGGATGGTGTTCAGTCAGAGATATCCTCTCTGTCAGGCTGTGTAGTTTCACAGGGCACCCGGCTATAGGACGCCTATTAAGGTCAGCACCTGACTTGCCATGTGCCATAGCGGCAAACTCGCAGCCAATCATTGGGCCTGAAGTCTGGCAGCCTGTTTTCATCATGCAGAAGTGGGCGTGGTTTCATCTAAAGTGAGACACTTTAAGGTATGCTTCCACACTTGCACATGTGCATTTGTATTTGTCCAACTCTGGTAACGTTTTAAGAATATGAAAGCTTCATGGTTTAGAGATCCATAACACAAAGCGCAACAATTCAGCAAAATAGTTTCTGGGCCACAGAGGACTTGTTGCAATACCATGAGTGGTCACTGTGACAAATTGGCAACAATGCTGGGTGGCGGTGTCATATTTCGCTCTGTTAATTTATCCATCCTTAATAAACTCAACCACTGATTCGCCTCATTTGGTGGAGATGGTGATATTTGATTGTGGTGGTCTAAAGCTTATAGTAAATGGTGTTTGTTCAAGGCAACTAAAAACAATATTACAAGTGTTTTTTATAAATAACAAATCTTGTCCGTATAAACGGAATGATCTGCACCACCTTATGCTGTAAAAGGTCAAGTTTCAGAGATGCTGGATTTTTAGTAATTTGCATTATTTCAAGTGTCAGTGTGATTTGAATGAGGTTTTGTTATTTCGGAAAGAGAAGTCAGACCTTCCAGTTTCCTTTTGGCTTTCAGAAACCACCAAACAGAGGAGCTGCTTTTCAGTGCGTTGCTAGCTCTGGTGTATTTTTGTGGCGGGGCTGCTTTGTGGGTAATGGGAATATTAAATGCATTGTAATGTAAAGAGACACATACATTTCTAATGCAATGCTGAATGAGCCAAGAGAGCTTCATTTAATTGAGCTGAGAGATTCCAATTTGACTGACTGACCTGTTTCTGCTCCTGATGAATACATCTCTTACCATCGAAGAAATAATTGTCCTTCTTACAAATGGTTTTCTCAGACAGTTTAAGGTCCGCTGTTGTGGACGTTATGCAGATTGGTATTCACTCTGCAATCTACATTAGTGACATAAACGGGCTCAGGGTCGCCAAAGTTTTAAATTCTACAAGCAGAAACTTTAAAGCTACAGGAATATGTGTCTGAAATTATGTTTAGTTCCATCTGTTGGTATGCATGTTATGTATTGTGCAAAGCTTCTGAAGATACATAAATATCAAATAATTGTGAAAAGAATTCCATTGCAGACTCCAGATTTTGAGTGAAGTGCAAATGATGGATTGGCAAGGGCTTTCTTTTTTGAAAACAATATAAAGATAGCCAAATAAATAATGAAAACAAACACAAAAAAACAGGGCGTCGCTTGAAGACAAACTCATAAGGTTGCGGTTGCTAGGTGACAGTGGCACTAGGTACCATAACACATTAGACATCAGTGCATGTACCGAAACAATATTGCTTGGACTACACTGGACTATGCTACTGAGTGTTGGAGCCAGATGAGCAGAGAATTATGTAGCCACATGGCAGCTCAACAATTAACTGAATATAACTGTGTCCATGGAAGTGAAGATGTTTAACAATGTGGGTTCGTCATGAGCCTGTGCTGCACACAAACATCCTTTTTGTTACAATGAAACTTGTATAGTTGACAATTCTCACCAGTGTCTATGACCACTGCCTTTAGACACACTTCTCCTCTGACACTGCTCGTCACCTCAATGCTGTCAACTGACATCTAATTTGCTAATGAGTTAGAATTAACTCTTCAAGCACGTTATTGCCATTGTTCATGAAGGAGCAGCAGAAATCAATAGCTGGCCTCTTTCCAACACTGTGACATACATGACTTGACACCAAGGGCACCAACAGATGAATGTCAGTGTATCGGCAAATTTCCCTAGTGTCAGATCCCAATTATGAAAATATTCCCCATTCTCAGTAAGTCTGAACTTCTTTGTTCATATTGGTTACCATGTGCTTTAAAAAGATCACTTAAATATTTGCATTATATGTAATACCTTCTTATCTTACAAGTTCCTATTATATATGTTGTTGGCTTGTCCTGGCCTCCGAATTCCCCAGATCCCAATCCGATCAAGCATGCCGGTACCCCACCTTGCAGGACTCAGAAGATCTGTTGCCAGCGTCCTGGTGCCAGACACCGTAGGAGACCCCTAGAGGTCCTCTGTCTATGCCTCGACAGGTCAGATCCAAGTCCAGACGGCTCTGGGTACCAAGATGCTCAATCAAATTGAGATGTTGGGAATGTGGAGGCTAGGTCGATGCTTTGAGCTCTTTGTCACGTTCCTCAGGCCATTCCTGAGCAGTTTTTGCAGTATGGTGTGGCTCACTGTCCTCCTGGGGGCAACTGCCATGGGGGAGTGCTGCTGCCACAAGGGGGTGTACTTAGTTTGCAAAGGAGTTTGGGTGGGTCAAGTGTGTCAAGAATGCCAGGACCCCAGGTTTCCCAGAAGAACATTGCATTGTAACAAGATGATCAACATCATTACCTCACCTGTCAGTGGTTTTAATGTTGTGGCTGATCAGTTTATATAAACTTGACTTGAAATGAAGGAGTTATTTATCAACCTTTTTGTTTTCCACAACAATACAAAGACATACGGGTGAGGGTTGGGCGGTTGCCCCTTTGTGCCCCTATGTTCAGAAAAAAAAAACATAGCAAAAGTGCCCTCTTGGATGCCCCTATGGTAGATAAAACATGATGAAGTGCCCTTGAGGGTGCCCTACCAGTGAAGGAAACAAGATGAAATGCACTAATGGGTGCCCCTAAATGGATAAAATGTGATAGGTGGCCTTAAAATAGAGAAAACATGATGCATTGCCATATAGTCTGCCTTACATGCTGGAAAATATTGTGGGGGTTTTTTTCATTATTTCTTTGTCCCTGCCCCTCAGACAGCCACAGTTTGCCACTATGAATACAAACATAAAGACAGACACATATCCCAGTCCCCTCAAAAGCTTTTTCATAAGATATATGTTCACATCGTTATGGTGCCTTTCAATCAAGCAGACACCAGGACAGATCAAGGATTGCTTTATCATTGTGGATCAATAGTTTTCCCCTCATTAGCACTGCAATACAGTGGCTCAGATTCATTAGCTCGCTGTTGCTTATTTCTAAACAGAGACTTGGTTTACAGTCAAAGGTTAAGGCAACACATTTTTTTTCTATCCGACTTAAATATTTCAACTAATTGCATTTAATCTGCCTCGACGGAGTGTTTTTACCTGTGGCTTTCTCAAGACCACATCAAGAACAACCTTTCTCACTAATCAGAAAGTCTTCTTTGATGTGGCTTTATGTGGGGATAATGAGTTAATCATGGGGATAGGGAAATTGAGTGGGATTGCTAATTATGGAGTTAATGCTGTGGAAAGAAACAGAGGATAAGAAATTGAACAGCAGCCCTCCCCAGGTGAGACGTGCGGGTGTGCGCGTCTGTACGTGTCTGTCTATGTGGACAACACATGCATGCAAGCACGTGTGGGGAAACTGCAGAACACGTGTGTGCATCTATTATGTACATTTACCGTCACTGGGAGGTAGAAAGTCATTATGTCATAACAGATGCCTCACAGGCCCTCGGTAAGCTGTGCTTAATAGGTCTAGAAACTCATCAGTGGGTCCCCACACTCCCACACAATCACACACACAGGTTTGCCAGTCACTTCATGGTGATATTGTACATCTTAGACCTCCATTTTCATATTCTGTGCTGCATACAGCACTGGAACAGGGCCAAAATCAAAATGGGAAATGAAAGAAATGTAAAGAGCACACCACTGTCAATGTGTTATATGTTTATGTGTATGTATATTCTCTTTTTCTTCTTTTAGCAAGGGTCTGAGTGTCCCTTTAGGTGACAGCAGTGCTATGAAACTAGCAAGTAATTACTGTTTCTATTACAAATTAATCTGCCAATTAATTTATGATTGATTATTTTCTAGATTGATTTTTTTTAGTCGATAAAATGTCAGACAATAGTGAAAAACGTCCATCATAATTTCCCACAGCTGAAAGTGATGTCCTGAAATTGCTTGTATCTTTCCAACTTCAATGGGATATCAATGGGATAACTTTCCAAGATATCCAATTTTCAGTGAAAGCAGCACAGCCTCCCGTTTATGAGGGTGGAAACAGATCATTGCATGATAAATGCCCTTAATGATTAATTGATTACAAAAAATATTGTGTAATTTATGTAGATTATTTTCAGTACGACTCACAAATCTTATTCACACAGTGGTTTATTGTTTGCTAATCCACTGGTCACATATAGACTTGGCTTGGGCAGTATTAAGGTATTATGGTATACCAGGGTTTTTAGAACCCCTGAGGGAATGATTTTTAATTCCATCAATAATACAGACTCAACTTCTCCTATGAAACTGATACAGAGATGCTGTATTGAGGTGTTGTATTGTAGTGCACACCATGCGCCACCAGAGGTCAGTCTTTACTCGAGGAAGAGGCAGCTGAGCTGAGAAAGATGGCGACTGCAAGAGGTGGGGATAACGTTACAGAACAGAAGTGAAAACAAACAGCATGTGGATTGTCACATCTAACTTGATGAATGATGGGTTTATTTTTACACAAACCCGGTGACTACAGTCACTTGTTATTATCAGCAGCTCAGCTTCTATGTGTTCTTTGTTCGTTTGTTTTTACACAAATATCACACGTTAAACAGATACCAACCAAGCCAAATGTAGACACTGCCTTGCTCCTATTTTCTGACCAGTTTCTCATGCTGCAGCTGCAGCTACAATGTCATTAACTCAAGGCAACATCCTTTCCTTTTTTTTCACACTCATCAACACCTGAGCTAATCAGCCGATCAACCACTTCCTCATTCTAAACGAGAACCTGAGGTTCTGAGGCCCACCCCATCCCTCCCTGCCACACTGCCCACCAGATGGCAAAGGGACAGATCCATCATTGCTTGTGAGGAGTGTCACGTCCATCGCCCATCTTGGCGTAGCGCGCTGCGCCTCAGGGCGTGTCCGTGCCAGTCCCCGTGCCAGGGATCGTGGGCATGTCAGCTGTTGCACCTCCAACACGCCACAGCTGCAGATGCTGCTCATTTGCAGGTTAATGTATTTTGGGGAGAGTTGTGTCAGAGTGCTGGTGAGTGAAGCAAGCCAGCCATCCAATTAGAGCAGAACAGATTAGGAGGCTTTTTACATTGGGAAAGTCAGAGCGACAGCCTCCGGTGGGCGAACATGTAAAAGTGCAGTTGTGTCCAGAGAGAGGTTGGATAATAGTTTCTTACTGTGAATATCTTGTTATTGTTTTCTGTGGTTGTCCGTCTCTGGCAGGCGTATTGTGAAACGGTGGCCACAGGAGTGGGTGTAGAACCTTCTGGCAATGTGGGCAAGGTGTCCTGTGTACAAAAATAACCGCAGACTGATGAACCCACACTTTTACAGTCACACATTTGAGATCTTCCAAATTGTTGACAGGCTAAATGTGTAAATGTATGTAAGGCTATTCCTGCCTAGCACAGAGCCAAGAGTTCAAATTGAATTACATAAAAATGTAGCCGTTTGCCTTGGAGAAGTTATTTTTATGACTGTGTGTCTCCAGGGCAACAGGCTAATGACACTCATCTCACAGTCTGGTGGCATCCAAATCCATTACGCTACCTAACCCGTGGCATTACAAATCTGCTTGCCATCATCCAATTTGCCTCCTGTAAATTGCCTTTTCATTCTATGAAGAAATGGTTCCCCATTTGTAATATATGTGTCAAAAGGATTACCAATGTAATATTAATATTCTTGCAGACAATTAGACATCACAAAAGGGAACATTATGTCCATAAAATTACCCATGGATTGGGTGGGAGAGTGATACAGAGTGGGGAGGAAGAGGAGAAAGAGGAAGATGGAGAGATTGTCACCACACAGTGTTGACTGGGGGCCGATGCAGCAGAAGGAACAGGGTGTCGCAAAAAGATAATGAAAAGAGCTAGTACCTCTCACACTGCTGGGCTGAATCAATCAGTAAGGGATTCAAAAAATGTTCATCATTTATTCTCTGCCAGGAGCCTTTCCTGTTCTCAAAAAAAAAAAAAAGAATAATTTTGAATACATTTCACGGCACAATTTTTCTGCCAATCAAAAGTAAAACTGTCTTAGAAACTCCCTAACTGTGCTCCTTCTAAATACAACAGGGGGCTCTCCATCACTTTTCCACCTCAGCTGCAGTTTGTTTAATCCAATATGGGATTGTGGGTCCATGGAGACAAACGTCTGTGCATCAGCATGCAGAGGCTGGTTATCCCCATCTGGGCTCGGTTATTATACAGGCCTATAACTCTGTGGAAGTTAAAGCTCTCAGACTGATCTCAGAGGCAGCGTATCCCCGCCCGGCCTTCCCCTCTCCACCTTTGCTATATGGCTTATATGTAACTAATGTCTGCTGTCTACACGCTGAAGCTTCATTTCAGTCTGCTGAGATGAAAATGTACAGTAAGCAGACCTCGCCCACTTCCTGCGCCCCTCCTCCAAACCGTATATGCCTCCATGTTAATGCCAGTCACGCAGGCAGAGAAGTGCACTCAGGTGGGTTAATGAAATCCTCTCGGGCCGCTAAGCAGAGCAAAGGTTACCAAGGTTCCACCTCCTACGGGAGGTGCACCTACACACTAACCCACAAACATCCTCCTCAGATGCCCAGCCCACCTGTCTCCTAACAGAAGACTGAAGGCAGACACATGTTCACAAGCCAGATGCAAACTCGAAAATCCCTGGCAATCATTTCCATTTTTGTTCCTTTCAAGCAGCATGCTCTCACATCTTACCACCTCTCCACTTAAACAGGCTAAACAGCCTCTCTGCAAGCCGGGAAGTAATGGGAAATATTACATTTCAATGGGTTTAATACTTAAAATTCCTCCCTGACTTGGTGTAGAATATTTATGATAGTAAAACACATTGCATTTCCAGACTATCAAGAAGAGCCGCAGGCAAATGTGCCCAAGAAGTGGCCTGTTTGGGGAATATTTTATCTCTACATGGTAGCTCCTTAAATGGATTTATGACTCATAAAAACAATCTACTGGAAGCGCTGCGCACATAAATGCCACCGCGCGTTACCTCGTTGACTTCAGAGAGGAACTGCATCACAAAACAAGAGGAGAAGTGGGCTCGTGGTTACCTGGGGAGATGGGTCAATAAATGTCAGCATGGCATCATTAGCCCTGTCACTTAATGATGCAGCCGGCTAGAAGCACGACGCTGATGTGCTGCGCTTACGTGGCCATGTGGAAACAATGCTAGAATGAGACAAAAGCGTTTGGGGGGGGGGTATTTCACATGATGGCATGCACACGGCAAATATCATCATGACCAGTGATGCCGTCACAGGCAGTCAGCGGAAAGCATAGATGAAGCTTGGCGAACGTGACTCTCAGGAGTGTTTTTCCCTCTCCACTCTGGGGTGCCGTTTGTAAAGTGTCTCACGCTGAAAATAACATCAACATTTTGCTACATTTAGCTTCAAACAATGTTTAAAAAAGTGTTGTGAATTTTTTAACATCACCTTTTACCACATTTACAGCAATATTTGTTAACTTAGAAATATATTAAATAGTTAAATCTAAATATTAAATGTGGCACCTAAGTGTTAAATGTTAAATCTAAATATTAAATCTAAATC
>NC_065524.1:11733214-11737961 GCF_006386435.1 Epinephelus moara
TTTTTTCCAGCGGATGTCTTAGTTACAACATGATTGAGCTAACTGGAGTAATTTCATGTCGTATCCCACAACGGGAGGCTTTTAACAGATGACGTCCTGATGTTAGCTTTGCTGCTGCTGCGGCCACTGATGCTTTCTAGACATCGTCATTTCCCAAAACTGAATAAATACCACACATCGCAACAATATTTTTTTCACGGACCGTTTAGAGTTAATGAGTCATTACAGACACCGCTAACGGGGCTAACAGCTAACGGTTGTTAGCTTAGCTTAGGTTGTTAGTCCCTCCGAAGGGACACTAACAACTCAAAGTACACGTCAAATAAAATTTCTCCAAACATGTTTCTTGTTATTTTAGGTAGTTATTATCACGCTAATGTATGTTCAAGTGTTCATTTCCCCCAATAAGTTGGCTTTAATTCGTTATTTGATTCTATAAACACAGTCTGACCATCTCGAGCCTTTATTTTGGTACTTCCGGTGACCGGCAGTGTGAATTTGCATATTAGCTAAATATTTAGTTTCACACAGAACATTTAGATTTAACATTTAACATTTAGATGTAGATTTAGCATTTAGATTTAACATTTAGATTTAGATTTATATTTATATTTAGCATTTAGATTTAACATTTAGATTTAGAGTTAGATTTAATATTTAGATTTAACATTTAGATTTAGATTTAGCATTTAGATTTAGATTTAATATTTAGATTTAGCATTTAGATTTAACGTTTAGATTTAGAGTTGGTTAACAAAGTTAACAAATATTGCTGTAAATGTGGTAAACATTGTCTGAAGCTAAATATGGCAAAATGGTGATGTTATTTTCAGCGTGAGACACTTTACAAACGGCACCCCATACTCCACTGTGGGAGAAGCAGGAGACAACATATTTCTTTATTTTGGATCCATATGCTGCCAAGCCCTAATGGTGCCATCCACAAGGGGAAAAATATGTGTATATGTGTGCGTGTTTCAGTTAGCAGGCCGCTCTGAGTCCTGACGTCCAGCTGATGGGTTTATTTGACTCTCCCACGCAATATGGGGGATGGTTCTGTCGCTATCAGCGAGGTGAAGTGTGGTAATATGAGCAGAGACAGAGGGAAGTTAGATGTGTCCTCTTTTTAAGAGCTCCCTGTCAGGGTGGTTGACATGATAGATTTGCTGGTAGAGGAAGAATCTCACTACATACCTAGATGTAGAGGAAACACCTTCACAGTATTCATTTCCTGCATGGATAGTGTTCCATTATCGTGTTTCCTAAAATACTGCACGAATGTTTCATTTCTTTTGTGGTAACATACTGAATAAAAAGCTTCCCATTTGGTTCCTAGTGCCATCTAGTGCTTACCCTATATCTATCTAGACATGTCTGTCTGCTTTATGACACACACAAACCTGAACGAGGTGTCTGGTCTCCACAGCAACAGGTCTCCCCTCTCTCATGCTGTCAGTGAACCAGCTGATGTCTAACACATGCATGCTGGGTAGATTCTTCAGGGCACACTCCTTCAGCCACTTCCACAGGGATGAAGCCTGGCTCTCCTCTGACACCACATGAGTGACCTCATCGCTGTAGAGACAGAGGAAAAAAATCTGTCAGAAGGTTTATTGTTCACTTTATGGTTAGTGAGGATGGTGGTGAGAATTATTCAGTCTAAAACCATCGGGATCAAGTTTCTGTTCAAGCTTCGAGCATCTGTACGGGAACCCTAACCCCTAACCCCTAACCCGAACCCCCTAACCCTAAATTCTTGCACGCAGGCACTTTCAGTTTAAAAACACAAAAATCTAAAATTTTAAATATTGAGTGCAACATAACACTTCTGTATAACATAAAATATGCATGATAAACAAGGGACAATTACCATTGATAAAAACACTTTTATGTCTTATTTATTCTGAGTTTAACATTAATTACTAATTTAATGAACTGCCTTCATCAGGCAGTGTTTCCCACAAGTGTAAAATTGGAAATGAAAAGCCTGGAAATATAAAATGATTCCACTGATCTATCGGCCTGGTCTCAAGCACTGTTCATACGTTCTCCGTTGAAAAGTAATGGACCAAAATTCTGTACATACCCTACATAATCATGAGCCAGTCATTTGTGTATAACCCACATATTTTAGTAGGGTGTGATGACATGACTAATGCACTGACAGGAGTAAAGAAGGAAGCGGTCCCTGTTAAGAGGCCCAGTAGTGGGGTGGTGAATGGTTCATAAAACAAAGGACTATCTTTCAGGACTTCCCCCAGAAGACCAGCACACAGAGCCGTGTGAACTTCGAGTGAACTTTGAGTCACTTTAATGTACATTGTCACCATGTTTCTTTTCCTGTAACTAACCACAGTAACTTAAAGCCTAGTTCACATTACACGATTTTCACCGCGATTTTGACGTCACAGAGGATCTTGAGAGCCACCTTGGGTCGGAGGTGAGTCGGCAGATAGTCTGCCACGACAAGTCCTCATGTGTGAACAAGCTGACGAGCAAGTCGCCCCCTCGTCTGCCACTGGGACTGGATATCTGGCATGCTAGAAAACTGGAGAAGTGTGACACGACTGACAAAGAGCATCAGCCAATGAGAGGCGGTATATGTCCCATGTCAGCATGCAGGAGGATGGAAGAAATGTGAGGAGGACAAGCCGCAGGGTTGCCACTTGCCAGGTCCGCTTATTAGCCGCGACTTTGGGCTTGTTTCTAAAGTGGAGTTGCTTATTTGGGCTTGCTCTCTAAACATCACCTTTCTCTATATATATCCGTCTAATAAGTTATTTAAACGCATGATAGTCGCTTCTTTTGGGCTTGTTTCCATAGCCCTGGTTGCTTGTTTCTCTCCCAAGATCTGGCAACACTGACAAGCTGGCAAGCAACAACAACAATGGCGGCGTCCACAGGATCACGGGGAGCGCGTTGGGAAGAATTTCCATGCCTTGACAATGTGTCGTCTCCAAGTTTGGTGCTCTGTCGGCAAGGGCTCGGTGGAGAAATCTTGTGGTGTGCACTAGAGTTCTCAACAGGCCCAAAAATTCAACCCGAAACCGAAATGACCCGGGGGACTTGAAGCCCGAAACCGGCCCGGCCTGACATCATCACATACATCACTGGGTCCGAGCCCGACTGAACCCGAGTTTTTGTTTTTTTTAAATGGAAGGGGAAAAAAATGATGCTCCACCTGTGCGCCTCAGCAGTCTGGCTTCCCTGGCTCAAATACAGTATCTTTAATCACTTAAAGTCAACCAATCATTCATGTCCCAAAATAATTTTACCAGACAGACAGGCTTCAACGTCAGCGTGGGGGAGAGCAACCATTGCGCATCATGTAGCGCTGCGCCGCTGCATTTAATGAGCCGCAGCCGCTCTCAACACTTTTCCTGCACCTGAACGCTGACTGACTGACTGAACTTCGCTCACACTTCACAGCAGCATATCTTGTTTTAGTATTATTATTTTTTTCGTCAGAACGGAATTCAGCATTCTTTATTTTTATAATTCGCATATTCTTCTTGCTTAATTATTATAGCCCTATTATCATCCCCCTTACACACACACACACACACACAGCAGACGATACTTCAACTCAAACACTTTATTAAAAATGGTAACTATAACCTTCAAACATCAACAACATAACATTGAATAATGAATGGATTTGGAATAATCTTAACAGACATGCATATTTTCTTCCTCACGGGCTGCTCAGAAGTGAGAACCATAGACAGCAGCACTGTGTGTTAGTGCTGCTGTCGCAACCTCCCACAGTGCGCTTCTCTGACAGACACACTTTTTTTTTTTTCTCTCTCTCTCCGCTGTCCGAGCCCGACTCAGCCCGCCCCAATTAACTTAATTAGTCGGCCCAAACCGACCCGACCCGTCGGGCTTATTCGGGTCGGGCTCGGGCTGAAATTGAGAACTCTAGTGTGCACACACTGGTCGTAACGCAGTTGGCGAGACCCCCGATGACAAAAACACTCGTCGCCAGGTAGGAACACTCAAAAGATTACGATAATCTCCGCGACGCAAAATCAGGGTGAAAATCGTGTAATGTGAACTAGGCTTTAGTTGCCTAAACCTAACCACTAAGACTCTATGTTGAGTAGATAACTTTACGTTAAAAACCTAACATCATTTGTAGTTCGCTAATTCATAGGATATTATAGGAACCTTTGTATGAGGATACATTGGACCAACTCTTTTTAGATGTCACTCAGAACTTTTGTGCATGTCGGGATACTTTTTTCCAGGGATCTGATTCATCAGTGGTCGGGGTGTTGATAGGTTGCGATCCAAACCTCTGAAGCTAATTGTTCAGCATTAGCTACCACAGAGACCTGGGGCCTCATTTATAAAAGAGTGCTTAGGATTCATACTAAAAGTTGACGTGCGCCCAAAAGATGAAAATGGCGTGCGCCAAAAAATAATCTGATTTATAAAACCGTGCGTACACACACTTGCACGCAATGTTCTCTTTATAAATCACAGACCTCCTGGAGTTGTGCCCACCCAGATCCGCCTCATATTCTGCCCTCTACACGCCCTAGTTCAACCATAAATGGTCATGCAAATCACCTCATGAATGCAATCTGCATATAAATAAGCCGGCATGCGAGTGTTCTCTCGTTGTGAGTCACGGCGACGGGTGAGAAACGAACCAAAAAACGGAATTTCTCCGAGACTGAGCTAGAGACCCTTTAATGGGAGGTGGAGGACTGAAGAAAGATTTTATTTGGTGGCCACAGCA
>NC_065524.1:11738535-12015839 GCF_006386435.1 Epinephelus moara
CTGCGTCGCCACTTCCCAGTGTCTCCAAAATGTGCGCACGCATGACTCAGAGTTTGCTTACAGGTGCGCACATTCTCCCGCCAAGTTTATTTTTATAAATCACAACCTTTGCGTGGGAAGTGGCGTACGCCACTTTCAAGCCCCTTTTTGTGCGTAAGGAAGCTTTATAAATGAGGCCCCTGATAGTTAAAACAGGTAAAAACACTGAATAAAGCCGTGTCACATTACAAATCAGTGTTTTTCCGAAGCTCTTCAGTGGTCAGACATCAGGAGGAGCTGCTAACTGAGCTGTAGCTATTGTTAGCTTAGCATATTTTTAGGTGCTTAGCTTGTTTTTAAGGTTACAATTCCTTCAGTGTTTATCGCTAGAGGTTTTTATAGGGAGTCAAATTATTTGCAGAGGTCTCCTTCTCTCCAAAACAAACGGACCCAGTAATCAAAACTGGTAATTTAAAAAAAAATAGTGTAGAATCAGTTCCACATTAAAAACCAGCATTTCTCCAATGTTCTTTTTGTTGACCCGGGGGGTTGGGGAGGACTGCGAGCCAAGTTACTGCTAACATAACAAAAACACAAATACATAAATCTCTCACCAAAAGTGTTCTAATTTAATTATGTGTTCATGTATAACCAAATCGCTCACAGTGAGAAGCTGATTGAGAAAACGTGTTCGGGGCCTTTAAGTGATTCAGTTTCTCTTAATGCAAAAAATTAGATGGCGAAAGCCTTTATACCATGTTTATGGATTAGGATTCCCAGGATACCTTAAATTGTTTGATTGAAAGATTTCCTTCACTGCTTGATTTAACAGAAAGAACTTTCCTGTCTTAGTCTCCGCAGCCTTTAGAGAGTGCAGAGGTTCAAGTGAGGCTTTTGAAATGCAGCTCAGATCTCAGCATCATGGTCTTACTCGTGCTGTTTTGGGATCAACACTGGGTGAACAACAATCAGCACAGACCCTCAATGCCTCCCTCCACTGTTTGATAGCTGAACTCGTTCAACCGGTGCCTCCTACAGCTCCGCCGAGACTTCCTCAACAGACTTTTCATCACAGCCTCCTCCCCTCTGCTTCCTGCCACGGAGTCTAACTACCATACCCAATCAGGGCGCCCAGCCGTGCATAATTACCCTGGGCACGCTCCTCCTCTTCCTCTCTCCTGGCGTGGGTAAATCAGTGGAAAGACTCTTTAATGGATGTCCCAGCAGAGCTCAAGCTGAAGCCTAATTGGCCAAATCACTGACGAAACTAATCCCCTATCTCAGCATACCAGTCCGGCCACCGATGGTCCACGTTTTCAATAAAAGTCCTTCCCAGCACAGAGACATGAACAAAGAGCCTCTCAAACAAACACATTTGAGGTATCTCAGGGACATAGCTATTATCTCCAAAAGCTTAAATTCACCTGCCGTGAACAATTGTCTAACCACAGTAATAGAGATTTGGCTCTTGAGGCCAATTTCCCTCTAAAATCACACAGGGTTGGGTTCCTATGTTGGAACAAGATTAAGATCATAGAAAGAAAAACTCTCTCCCCGTGCCATGTTTACCTAGATATAATCCATCCCCTGAATTGGGATTCTTATCTCATGCATAGCCGCACAGAAT
Source organism: Epinephelus moara (assembly GCF_006386435.1). NCBI lineage: Eukaryota > Metazoa > Chordata > Actinopteri > Perciformes > Serranidae > Epinephelus > Epinephelus moara. The sequence goes on from NC_065524.1 coordinate 11,740,142, forward strand.
GTAAAACGGCAGATTGACATGCAAATGAGCGAGAATGCAAGCCCAGCACCAGATTGTACTTTCCAGAATCAGTGGGACTCTGAGCCCAGACACAAGGACAGGCTAAAGTCAATGGGCTTTGATAGGGAGAACCCTCTTGAGTCATCGCATGTCAGCGGCTACCCTCCTATTCCTTCCAGTGAAATCCAACAGGCAGATCAAAGACACAGTATGTCCATAACTGATTTTTACACCATGGCGAGGTTTCATCTGTTTGCCTTTTCCAGCTGCTCCCATGAGACATCTTCACTGAGATATACCCGATCCCTGTAAGTAGTAAATTAATCATAATGAATAAATATCTGAATTAAATTACATTTAATTATCATTCAACTCATTCAAAAAGAGCTGCTTTCATGCCCAAACTACCAAGATGTCTCATTATAGATAAACTACATGAGGAAGTGGCCAAGTGAAAAGCCCTAGATACCAACTGTCCAATCAGAACTTAAATTGGCAAGGCAGGCCTGCAAAGCTTTGGATTTCTCCATATGTTGAAATGGTGTGTATGAGGCTGGAGCAAGAGCAATACTTTAATGCAGTGGTTCCCAGCTGGTGGTCGCAGTCCAAAAGTGGACCGTGGGTCCATTCTGAATGGACCGAAAGTGGATCGCGAATATGTCAAGTTTGTAAAAAAAATCTTTATTTTGAAGTACGGTGACTTTTCCGCACAGAGCTTTTACTTTGAAGTGCCGTTTCCTGCTGTAGAGAGAGTGACTAACAGACAGCTACTTGACAGATGGCGCTTCTCAAAGTCCAGGACAGAACCTTGAATGGCTGAATTTCAAGGAAGATACGTCATCGAATCCCGCCGAAGGACAGTTCCAATGTCAAGGAGCCTTGGAATTCTACCGAGGACGGAGTTCCTCCTTCAAGTAATTTCCAAGGATACAAAGTGGGCATAATGAACCCACAACTCTTTGTGCACAATTTGCCCTTCAATGACGCACACCAGGGGGCGCTCACTAGCTTGTTCTAATGTGTGTTCACTGTATGCTAGGAGGGAGTCTATCCTACCAAGAAAGCATCCTTGGCTTTAAAGAAGCACTAAGAGACAGCAAACCAGCTCAACAACATGGCCAAATGAAAGTATGACCCTGAATGTGTTAAACAGTGTGGACCTTGAATTAATGACTACAGAGAAATCTGGACCCCGATGCTGGACCAGTTAGGAACCACTGCTTTAATGTAAGCACAGCATTAGCATGTCGAGCTGACTAGATCACGAGCTACAGTGGTAACCTAATGTAACTGCGTAATTGAGTAATGCTCAAAGAACAGTGGCATTTAGAATCACAATATCAGATACTCATGTCTTGCAACGTGACCTCAGTCTAAAGAATTATTGTCATTTTACGCACAGTTTACACTCTAGATAGATATTTGTCACAGTTCTAACTGGCCGAGTCGCTCTGTGAATGCACACTGTAGATGTACAAGCTTTCTCAGGGGGATCGGTTTTGCAGCGAGGGCCTGATGAAGATGTGCTGACTGATGCAGTTAAAAGTAACCTTTGACATCTTGAAGTTTCGGATGCAATCAGTGAAGCCATTCGTGTCACGATCCCACCACTCCTGGTTCCGATTGCTCCGCAGAAAGCCATGCCAAAAAGCCACCCTCAACCTAAATAGCTTCTGCTCATCTTTAAAAACGTGAATGTGAACAGCCAAACAAAAACCTCAGATGAGAGCAATAAATCAGAATGAGCACTAGGGCTTGCAGTGTGAATGCCACATACAGTAGCTCAGGCATACAGGACACACCTCTTTACCACCATGTGTCCAACATAGAAACTAATTTTGGTATTGATTTGGAGTCACTAAATGACATCACATGGAAGCTTTTGAAAAAACTGTTAGTAAGGGATTTTCTAATAAGATATTTACGTAAATAAATTTAATCAAAATTATTCCGCAACTGACACAGATTTATCATCATTATTTAATAATCATTTCTCAAAAATATGGACTAGTCATCATGAAGGCATTTAGAAAAACATGAGTACTGTGTCATTTCAACAGTATTTTATTGATGGTCAACCCCCAGCAGTTAGGTGTGAGGGCTGTGAGGTGAGCTAACCCTGCTTCTACTGGCAACTGGAACTGAAGACGCCTGTCGAATATCCAACTTAAAACTGACTTCACTGCGGTCATTCGTGAAAGAGCATTCATTGCAGCTCATCAATCAGCCAGGACAAACATGTCGATATTTGGATCCATGTTTATGTGCATCAGACTTGAAATTAGGCCAAGGGGAGACTGGTATGTGTGTGTGTGTGTGTGTGTGTGTGTGTGTGTGTGTGTGTGTGCGCGTGTGTGCGCGTGTGTGCGCGTGTGTGCGCGTGTGTGTGTGTGCCAGCACATTCTTTTATGCACAGAGGAGTGCACACAGTGTATCTGACCATATGCTCAAGGCAGTGTGCCTATAACTTGTGTAAGACTAGATACAGGAGGTGTTGCTATCAAACTGCAGCTGATATCAGTTTTGTCGGCTTGCTGAATTAATGTCAGTTTGAGGCAGGCACGCTCTACTTCCTGTCGTTGGTTTCAAACAATTGTATCAAGCCAAGTGTAACCGTAGGAGCGCTCAAGCTGTGTTTCTGGGAATGCTGCCATGGCCAAGCTGGTGCACGGCTGGCAGGCACACTTAGACACGCATTTAAACACTCACACACGCGTTGGTTATACTATACCCGTGAGGACTCTTTACCTAAATCACATGCTAACTTCAACCATTTTTTTTAACCTTGAGGGAACATAAATTTGGAGAAAAGGGCCTTACTGTGATTTTCTAAAAGTCAAATTGATTCTTGCAACAACAAAGGCAGAGAAACACACACCCACCTGCTCACCAGAGGAGCTCAGAGTCTGAGTCTTTAGCTGCCCAGGCCTTAAAACAAAGTGGACTTTTAAAAATGGAGAGGCTGCATCAACAGTATCACTAGCCTCAAAGGAACCTGACTCTGAAGCGTAGCGGATGTCAAGCAGAGGACTTCTGCTGTGTTCACAGTTTGGGATTTAAAAGATACTTTCAATCAGAGACAAAAAAAATGAAGACGGCATGTTGCTTCCATAATTACCGCACAATAGATGATTCATCATCGCGAGGAACAAGCTCACAAAACATCTCTCCTTAAGTGCGACTTCACAAAAAACTTTTGCCAAACTCATTAAAAAAGTTTGTGTGTGCTCTCTTACCTTTCTTCCAATGTTTTTAGTTTTCTACAAGATGTAGCTGGGTTAGCCAATTTCTTCCCCTTCCTAAACGTATTTATGTAGGAGCTGTGAGTTATGGCTCAGGGGGAAAATCCACCAAGGTGTAGCAGAGACAGGATGGATGCCCTAACCCTTACTAATGAAGTATTCATGAGACAATGGAAGCTCTCTAATTAGCTAATTGGACCTGAACTTCTTTTAAAAAGCCTTGTGTTTTCAAGAAAATGGCACAAAGTAACACTGAATATCTCACCGGAGACCTGCTCAATAATGTCCTGAGCCTTTTTGCAGTGGAACAGACTGATCTGTCTTTATCTTAAACACCTGGGTTGTTGGTATACAAAGTCAAAATTCAGCACAGGAAATGATGTCTTGCACAGACAATCATTTCATTAATTAGGTTATTTTAATTGTTTTTACAGACTTTAAATGGATATTTATTTAAAGGGCAGCTTCTGTTTTTTTTTTCACTGTTTCTTTCAGGGCTGTGTCTGGTCAATTCTTGCACTTTGTAAAAAAGGTCTGTCTCTGTGGAGATCCTTGGTTTGAGCCTGTCAGTGACAAGAATCAAGCACTTTTAGTGGACAGACATTTACAGTGCAAACATGCCCTAAGTGATTAGATTGCAGCCTGTTTTGCTGCTGCCAACTGCAGCTGCCTCGCTCAGTACTGGACCAGTTTTAAATATTGTTGTCTCCACTCGTCACTCAGACACAAAAAGGGTCCAGGTTGAAAAATACAGTTACACATTAAGCATGAAAATAAGTCTTCATTTTATATTTATTGTCCCGACTGTTAGACAGTCACCCGGCTTGAACGTTATCACCTGATTGAATGGGCGTTATCAGTGGTTATCAGCGTCACAGATATGGATTAGAAGTGTCCTGCTCCACCAACTAGTTGTGTTCAGAATGCCATTATCATTGTATCAAATGGCTGTGTTTATTGTTATGCAGCAACAGAGGGAGTCAGCTTACCTAAAGTTAAAAAGAAAGAGCAAGAAAGTCCGCACAGGGAGTTTAATTGGGTTGGTGGATGGTTCAAACATTGGACTGTCACCTAGAGGACAGAATTTGTGTCCTATGTAAAAACAAAAGTCAATGTAGAGTTATTTTAAGTACATGATGTATGACCAACCCACTCTCATCCCCAGGTCGTCAAATATTGACACTTTATCACATCCCAAAGGAACCCTTTAGCGTCTTTATAAGACACACTGGGCTTTTAGCTAACTCAAATGTAAATGTTCCACATCAGTACTTGACGCTGACAGCAACCGAGGTAGTACAAAGAGCAAGGTAGTCTGCATAGTTTGGAAGAGAAGGGAAGTTGGATGGGTCAAACAAAACAAGACTTTCACCCAGGAGACCGCAATTCATGTCCTAATCAATGTTCTTTCCAATGATATTACGTAACTTACATACTTATGTCTTGTGTGAAACCAAAAGTCATGGCTGTTTTAACGTAACTTTACATAATTAATGAATGGACAAGTGTCACTCGTGTTGTGCCCTTTGCTATGACAGGTGAAATATATGACAAAGCGTTGGTATTTAACAACTGGGAATGAAAATGGGTTTGTATGTCACGTGATATATATGACTTATGTCACATCATACACATCATGTAACATATTTACTTAGTCTTTGTGTCTAAATCTAACAAAAATGAAAGTGAAATCTACCAAAACGGCTCCCAATGCCATCAGGCATTCAGTGTGCTGATAACGGCATTTTGAACATACTCATCAGAGTATCAGGACCATACAAACCGATATGTTTGATGCTGATAACCACTAATAACTCCCACTTAATTGACTTGTAACATTTCAAATGAATGAGACTGTACAAACACGCTCAATCAGTTATTATTGTGAACTTCAGTTTAATGGAGTTACAGTAAAAGCCTTGAAGGCCAACTACAAGGTAAAACTATTGTGGCTGGCACCTTAACAAAGAACACAAACCCAGAAAATACTCCTGCTCTTCTCTTCTCTCTACATTTGCTTGTTCTGTTGAGCTTCACTCAGAAAAGCTTTTAGGCACAGAGCCCTGCTCAGTCAGTGAACAACAAAATGGCAAGCTTTTTCCAACCTGAGGACGTCTTCCACTATGAAGCCCTTTGACCTGGCCAGCTGGGTCAGAAAGCTTCTCCTGCTGCGGCCCATTTTCCTCTCCACCAGGTACAGTCTGACATCCTCAAACTTCACCCCTTCACGCCTGGGAACAACGGCTTCCGCTGGTCTCAACCTTTTCCTCACACGAGGCACATTAGGAGCGTGGAACATCTCCTCTGAGGTGAGCTATCCAAAGTATTTCTGCACCTCTAGGAATTCTTGCTTTTTTGAGCTGTTTTTGTTGTTGTTGTGTGGCACTTAACTGGCATCCAGGAAAAAACACCCACTTTGGTGATGCCACAGTTGTTTATTACACAGATGTAGCTGTCTTTTTTTTTTTTTTGCCCAACAGTGTGACAGAGTGTCAGTTAGAGCAGGGTTGGTGAGAGTTGGCAGACAGGAAAAGCCTCTGGCAACAGGTGTTGAGGATTTGGTGTTTACCAAAAACCACCTGCCAAGATTGTATGATTGAGGATGGGAGAAAGGAAGATATAAACACCCTGCTGGCATGGCATTATTCACTTCCAGTAAAAGTTGTTCTGCAAACACACGTTTGGGGGAAGTAAACACAGCCTGATGCAGTTGCTTCTTAAAAAGCAGCTCAAAAGTTTTCATGCTGTTGTAACTTTCACTCTCTTGGCTTGAGTAAAGCTTCACTCCTGGGAGATGCCTGAATTCTGGTCACCTCACAAACCCCTCACAGCTGTCCTGCCATGTCCGGTTCGTCTCGCCACTCACCGGCTCATTATGTCCGGACCAAGTCTGCACCATCTGCTCCGCTGCTTTAATTAGCTTACTGCCTAAAATGAGAGCCTTTGTGGGCATTTCCCATGAGATCCCACAAGCTCATACACGCCCTTTGCACACACACAGGTACTGTATATGCAGGCCATTGATGATTAGGAACATTTATCCGGGGAAAAGAAGTGCATGTGCAGTGCTCGGGAACGTAACCTGAAAATGGATTTAATCTTTTTAAGTTGTCTATTCCTTTTGTTTCCAAAGAGGTAATTACAACATGAACCATTGCCCCATGTTGTTTTGATTTCTCTGCTACAGCGGTCAACAATGTGAAAGAAAAGGTTTAAATGTCACTTTGCTGTAATTATCTACAATAATGCATCTGCTCCAGTAGACCAAAAAGGAATGATTTGTTGATTTAGGCAAAAGAGAAAAACACCATTACAGGGCCTTGATTCTACTCTAATTACAAAGCCTCTGTTCATTTCTTCACTTTAATAAGCACACCTTGCTTCTGTCAGCTAGACAGAATTTATTACACTGCTCTCATTAGTGAGGAGTTCGGAGGGTTAACGGGTGTCACAGGGCAGACGTGACTAATTGTTTGACTATTTAGCCCCCCCAATCGCTCAGCTGTATATGAGGCTGCTGGCCCCTATTCAAACTGAGGCCGATGAAATTTTACCATCACTAAGACAAATGGCTCTGACACTGCCAGCAGCAATCACCACAAAGAGCAATGAACCCAATTTCTCATCCAACTTTCTTCAGTAGCTCTGTGGATGCATGATTAAATTGTCCGATAATTGTTTAGAATCATCGTCAAATTGGTTTAGAGAGAACAAGTGTGACGGCAAGTGAGATTGTGAGCCCAATTCGAAGACTTTATTTTACTCCAAAAGATACTAAATAGGTCAGGCTTAACTATGTGGGAATGTGCATAACACAGAGATATTATTGTACTTTTTTCCTCCACTATAATCACTTATTTCAGATAAAAAGTTTCATACTGTAAATGATGATTATATAAAAAAAAGATTCATTATTATAATCTACTCAACACTAAATAGAGGAGATAACTCCACCTCAACCAGCTATAAAATGCTACCTCCACATTATCGTGTATGTCATAATAATCCAGTAGAATATCATATAATATTCTCAAAGGGGCCATTTAAGAGTGGACGACTCCTACATGTGATACTCTAAGTACCTTTTGTTGCTAATACTTCCATTCAACGAACACTACTTTAACTTGTAGAGGAGTAATGTAATTTGTGATTTATTATTACTTTTACCCAAGGAAAGGGTCTTAATACCTCTTCAGTGGTGGAAGTAGCATTCAAGTTATTTACTTAAGTAAAAATAGCAACACTATACTATAAAAATGCCCTGAGGGAACACTCCACTAGAGCCATTGCATCATCAATGGCGCTTGTAAGGGGTGTCTCAGTGGAGGACACTGGTCTACTGGTCCTCCACCTCGACATTTGTACAGTCATATCTCAGGAACATAACTGCTGACACTGTGTCTCAATCGATGCTTGGGGCACTGTCTGGGGGGACCTGGTCTGGGGCAGACTGAGGTGGTTGTTTTTTTTATATCACCCATGTTTTGCGGGGGTGGTTGCAGCCCCAGTGCGAGACCTTCAGGCAGGTGATGCTCAGCCTCAGGACTGCTTTTCATGGTTGTTTGTTGGGTCTGAGCTCATGTCAGTTCAAGCCCAGGTGGGAGTACATCTCATCCCTTTGGCTTTCACCCTGGTTTTAACCTATAGCAAAGCCTGTTAGATGGTGAAGCACATAAGACATAGAAACAGTACTTACCTGGATCTAACCACAGTTCAATGAGTATGTGCGTAGCCTTCTAACCACAAGCCCAGCTGGTCCCGGTAGCTGTTGCTGAGTTTCAAAGGGAGACGAGCAACACATGCACTGGGGCTTTATAGGGGGCAAGTGCTGCATTTGTGCATCCCCCTGATTGGGCGGTGAGAGTCCCTTAAAGGGCAGAGCACATACAAAGAAGTATTAGCAACTCAATAAAGTATCAGCAGTTTAAGTAAACATTACATACAATGGTCCATCAGTATTTGATTAGCCTACCAGTACTCAAGTAAGTGAATTTGATCATTTTAACAACCTTGAACCCATAATAATGTGTTGTGCCCCTTGAAGGCAACAAGCAGCTGATGTGATCATTAATATGGCTGACATGTAAGCACACAGTTGCCCTTTCAAACACATACAGCAAACATGGAATATCAGTAATCATTAAATAGTCGTGTTTGTGCAACTTGACAAATGTAAGTTCAGTAAGCTCTTCTGTTCAGTAAGCTCTTCTGATGCTAAATGCTCCATTTAGATCACTAGGTACTTGCTAACTTTGTCTGTCAGCGGTTTGGTGCTAGGACGGTAGCGAACAGTTGAGTAGAGGTTTTTATTTCCTCTGAACACTTCTGTTGTAGCTGGAGCCATGGTTTGTGCAACCCATTCCCATCCCAGCTCATCACATATCGCCACTTGGTCAGTGTCATTCACATCTACACATGACACACTGTATCCTCCTGATACCAATTTGCACACACACCTGTCAATTATGACCTCAATCGCCTGTTGTTGTTTTTCAAAAATTACAACTTATAATGAAGCTTATCAGGAAAACAAGAACTTTAACAAACATCAGTGTTATAAAAAACTGCCTAAAATGTCAGGAAACATCTCTGGGGAAAAAATTATTCGACGTGTGTTTTTAGTTTGGCCCATGTCTCATCCACTAACATTAGGCCCGTTTCCACTGAAGAAGTTCCTGGTACTATTTGGGGGGCAGGAACTTTACAGGAACGTCCTCTCGCTCTGCCCTCTCAACTGCCGTGTCTCCACTGAGAGGGTGGAGTAGGAGGAAGGTTCCTGTAAAGTTACCGGGCTCTGGATGTGACGTAATCGTTGGGCGACCATTTTGACCGGGGCAACTCGACAAAGAAACAAACAAAGAAGAACAACAACAAAGAAGAAGAAGCAGAAGTACGAAGCAGAAGTAAGAAGAGGAAAGCAGACATAAGAAAGACGATTATCATCATGGACTCCTTAGGACTTTCTTACGACTCCTTTTAAAAATGAGACTCTTCGTCTGCTGAGTTTTAAAAATGCCGGCTATTTTGTCGCTTTCTGTTGACGTCACATCCTGCCTTGAGTATATCCAATCAGTACCAAGTAAACCCCAAGCGCCACCCAGGAGTTTTTCGGGGCCATTCTGAGTACCTACTCCGAGGCAGGGACTTATTTAGCCCCTGTAAAAGTTCCAGAACTCTGTCCTTCGGGGGTGGTTCCTGCGGTGGAGACACGCCCCAATGGCCCCGGCCCCGTAAAATTACCCCAAAGTGCCTGTGGTGGAAATGGGCCTATAGAGGGGGCGGGCTTTATGACCTATACTGTAGCCAGCCACCAGGGGGCAATCGAGAGGTTTTGGCTTCACTGTTGGGGAACTGCCATGACATCTTTATGGGTTCAATGGGGGTCTACGGGCACGGACTCAATTCTGGAGCCAGCCTTGAGTGGTCATTCAAGGAACTGCAGTTTCCAGCACTTCCGCATTGGTTTCATATTTTAGCCCCAAAAGCTGCTGCTTGATTACATGTCAATCATTTAATTTATTTTTCAATATGGATATCGATTAGTGCAGCTTTAAAGCTACCTGAGGGAAAGCACAAGGTAAAAACTGAATGGCAAGGGGTTAAAAAGTCAACTCATCTATTGATTTATCTACATAGATAAAAAAAAAAAAAAAAAAAAAGGTGCCAGGTCCAGTAGGCCTTCTGCATTACATATTTTTGAATCAATACTCACCAGAGCATCAAACAGGGAGAAAACAGCCTGAAGGTAGGTCTTATCTAGTTTTTTCGCTGAAGAGTTGCTGTTTTGTATCATTAATATTTTAGGCTGAGAATGCTTCCTAACAAAGTAAAAGGCTGTACTGAAGAAACACCCTGCTAACAAAACAAAGTGATATAAAAGGAGTAATGGTTTCCTTTTGTTTTATTGGATGTACTTCCTCATTAATTTGCATGCGTTAAGGAAGTGTGCGGCTGTGTTTTAAAGTTGTATTCATTATCTGGGCAGGAATCAATTTGCTCTTGGGTAATGAGAGGATCAAACACATGCACACTATTACTGGAAATAATTGGAAAATGTAGGACATAAAGTAATTGGAATCATCCCATCTAGAGAAGGGATGATTCTTTAGTTTGAGATAAAAAGAGATGTATACAAACACTGTCTCCGATCACAAAGGCTTCTGTTCCTCATAATTGTCCTGCCTTAACAGAGGGGTTCGACTCTTTGAGAAATGCACTTATTTGCTTTGTTGCTGAAAGGTAGATGAGAAGATTGATACAACTCTCGTCTTTATGTCTGTGGGCTATTATACAGAAGTGGCTGAAACTATGGTCCCACAACGAAGACATTTTTTAACAAAGCATTTCAGTATTCAGACTGTGGATATTACATTATGCTATGATTCATTTAAACCTATTTTCTATTGGGAAATGGCTGTCCCAAATCCTTACCACTAAATTTAATTTTTTGTAAATTACACCTAATTTGTTCTTTAAATATTTCTAGTGGTGTTCTTCAATAAGTCTTTTTGATTTATGTAAATAGATGTTGAAAGATTTAGATTTATTTTGGGTTTAATTTTAAAATTAACCAACTTCATTAAAAAAATGTTATCCCTAATGGCTCCTCATAACAGTAAAATACAGTAATTTTGAAGTGAATGTGATCCAGTGTCTGAAAATCAGTGTGTAACTTTGAGAATTTTCAAAAACAAACATATATTCTTTGCAATTAATTTGAACTTTAGGGAGATTTAATGCAAACTAATATGTTTTTATGTGTGTACAACTGTTCAAAGCTGTGTTTGCTAGCATTTTTGAGTTATTCTCAAAAATAGCTTCACTATACGAAAATATATGGTAATGCCTTGGAGGGTTAAACCATCTATTTTAAGGAAATACACACATTAAGGCAATGGTTTTTATAAATACTATTAAATTAAGTTCTTAAAACATGCAAAAATTGCTGATTTGTATTTAAAATGATAGAGTTAATCAGGGGAGAGAAACATAAGACACCAACATGCCAAAACATAAGGGGAAAAGCGGAGCAGAGAAGTGAGAGAATACAGTCAAGAGGAGGGGGGTGACCCTGTGAAGCACCAAGAATATTGAAGGAAGGAAGGAGAATGAAATAAGAAACAAAGCGAAGAAGGAAAGATGAAATGTATCAGCAATTTATCTGACAGGGAGCAAAGGAAGGTTAGATAATCAAAAACACAGTGTCATGGGGCAAAGACAGAGAATACCAAACTTAGACAAAATATGGTGAATGAACAGCTTATTTATATTTATGAGTCCATACCCATTGGTAGCTTTGTCACCTTCTACCTATGCCAATCCTCAATGCCTATGTGCAGTTTCACATAGATTGACCACGTCAATGAGTAGAAAAACATGGCACAGACAGAATGACTGACTGACAGAATGACACACTGACAGTTTCCGTGATTATGTACAGCATACCATACCATGACTTAGTTATACCAAAAAATTAGAAGAAAAAACAACATTGGGCCACAGGGGGAGCCACAGCGATCGGTCGCATTTTAGCCATTTTAAAGCATTTTTCTGTTGTTATAGCGCCACCCAGTTGCCAATTAGAGTTAAATTTCTCCAGTCACCTTGAGGCGTCCTGTTCTACATATCTACCAAGTTAAGTAAAAATTGATATGGCAGTTAGGCCTAGATAAGAAATTAGCTCTCTAGCGCCCCCATTTTGTTTGATTGGGTCAATAATGGAGGGGTCCCCTCAGACTATGTGTGGTCATATGCCTACAAAGTTGCGTGGTGATCGGTGAAACCCTTGAGATGTTATACACCTTTATGTGATGAGCCACGCCCTCCGCAATATTCATTGCCTTATAGAAGCTTAGTTTTAGTAAGTTTTCCAACTTTTGCCAAGAGGGAACTTTAGATATTGGTCCCTAGATTATGTTCACCGAGTTTCATGCAGATCGATCAAACTTCCTAGGAAGAGACTGATTTTAAGTGTTTTTCAAAAAATTCGAAATGGCGGAAAATCTATATGACCAGAAGTTATGGGTGCATGAGGCAAATTTGTTCCTCATGATGAGAGACATCTCTGTGCAAAGCTTTATGTCTCTACGACATACGCGGCATGAGATATGCCCATTCAAAGTTTGCAATTTCAATCGGTTACTATAGCGCCCCCCTTTGGCCAATTGATGTAATATTGCTTCATTCGCATCCTCCCATGACCCTCTACCACTGTGCCAAATTTCACATGGACTGACCAAGTCAGTGAGGAGAAAAACGTGGAACAGAGACACCCACAGACAGAGTTTTCGTCATTAAATAGTAAGATATAGTAAGATACAGTAAGATATACTGTATTATTTAGTTTTTTTTATTGTATTACAGACTTTGGTGTTTCATGCAGTTTTAATAGACTCAACTTTAATCAATTAAACTTGCTAACCAGTAGCCTTACGTGCTGATAACAGCGATTAATCGAGCGAGCTTTATCAACTACTTTTGAGTTTTCCCTCTCAGTTTCTTTTTAAACCTTTTAAAGTGAGGAAATGTGGCCAGCTTTATCCAACAGACTAATGCGGTCATTGCAGCTTGTCTGGGGAATTAAGAAGGATTTCCAATATCAAACACACGAAAATTACAATATTTTATCCTCTTACAGATTAACAACACAGAACTCCATGATGGAGCATGTCCAGAGTTTAAGAGCTTGGACTTCAACACTTTCCAGAGCCCATTCTGTCACAGGCCAGGGGACAACTCTGGCCTTATGGCTCATTTGCAGTGCCACGAGGTCTCTTGTCAAATAGGTATGTCAGTTTATGTGATTGTTATATATCTAATCATTTGAGGTTTGAATGGTCTCCAAGTTTCCTTAAGGGATAATGCCTCTTCTATTTTGAATTCACTCATTATTCCTGTGCCCCAGGACATCCTTGGCATAAATTAGTTTTACATCAGACCTTATGGGCTCATTTGATGTTTGTGAGAGCTGAACAAAACTGTGTAACACTTTCTGGTGTGTGTATTTTGCTTAAAGATAGGCCTACTGAAACTGTTTGTTACAGACCTTTTGAGATGTGAAGTGTTCAAATGCCTGACAGCAGCAGCTTGGTATCAGTGTCATTGTTCAGCTTTTCTTTGTTGTTTTATTAACTGAAACCGTGTGGGTCATTACTTTCAAGACACTCTTCCTCAAATGTTTGTCCGCTGCCCCCAAGAGGATAAAAAGGTTTAGGAGCTATGACGTAGATGCCCTGGCAGGGGCACTACGGTTATGAGCTAAGTGAAGGTTAACGTTGATCAACAGTTGTTTTTAAAATAGACAAAATACATATCCAGTCTGTTAGCGGTAGCGTTATATTGCACAGACATGAGATTGGTATCAATTTTGTCATTTAACTTCCAGCCAGGAAGGACTTTGATATTTGTTTTAAATCCCAAGTTAGATACTTCTCTGTCTGATTTTTTAAGCCCAAACCATCCAGTCCTGACCGGTACATCCAGAAATAACATTGAAATTCTCAAATTTGGCAGCAGCCTCTTGTTATTTCCAAAATTACGAGACTCAGTCTGATAACACCAAAAAAAAAAAAAAAAAAAAAGTAATTTCATTTGAGGTCTTTTGTCATATTTTTAGATCTCTGTTTTTCCTGACATGCCTGACCACAGTCTTATTTCTGGTATCAGTGATGCTAGTCAAAAAAACACTCCATTTCCTGTCTGACTGAAAACTTCCGAAAGTTGATTGAACACACTCTCCACACGACTTTCATTAAAGATAGTGCAGCTATTATTACCACTCCTGCAATCTCTCCACCTGTATATTGGAGTCGGAATAGTCTCGCACCTTAAATAAGATTACACCTTGAAATGAAAATAAATGTACAATAAATTACACACTCTGCCTGACTTTAAATGAAGTGTGCTCTAGGTGGTGAAAGTCAAGTCACACTTTATTATGACACTTTGGTTTCTTAAGACTTTTATATATGACTTTGAGGAAGTCCCTGCTTCCCTTTTGTAGACGCCTCGCTGCAATCTTGGGGACAAATCTAGATTTTTTTGAAAATGCCACAAATTGCCACATTACTTATGGATGAAGGGGAAAGAGAGAGAGACGGAGAATATGTGTTGGTTTTAATGAGGTGACCTCCCTGTGCGTACTTCTCCCTGTTGAAGCTGGCTGGTGTGTTGGAGCCGCGGTGCGTGACAGGTCAGTCTATTACTGTACTTCTAAAAGCACACTCCTGCTCAGAGGTTCCCTGTTGAGACTAAAATGAACCTGCCGTCCAGAGAGGAGTGTGAGGGGTGGGACCAGGCGCAAGTAGCCTTCTTTATGTGCAAGGTGAGTACAAGAAAATGTAGGAGACAAAAAAGGCACTATCAGAAAACCAATGAATGGAGATGGACCTATTTTAAAAGTTCAGTAGTTCATTCTAGCTAATGTGGATCATACTCTCATATTTGATTGTTTTCATGCACACTGTACATAATACAGCTCAAGGCATGGCGTAGGATGACAGAAAGACAAGTATTATGGAATTATATTCAGCTTAACTGAGTAATTAAATGTAAATGTCAGTACAGGAAGGTAAATCAATATGTGCTTACTGCCCTCAGAACAACATGCAAGAATGTGCTGCCACCGTAAGCAGACTGAAAATTAATGGACACAGGCTTCTGGTGAGTTACTGCCTCACATTGTTTGCTTCTTTCACCTGAATTTTACCCCAAAAATGCTTGCTCTGTCCCTCTTAAAGTTACATAATCTACTAATCCGTTCAGGATCATATCTGGGTTGTGGTTGTGCTCAGTTTGTTATTCTAATTACATCAAAATGGACAAATCCTCCCGAGCAATTATTATTATGATTATGGCATTAAAAACAGCAGAATGATTACATTTCCTCCGGCTATTTGTGTCTGTTTCGCTAAAAAAAATAAAACATAAACAACTGTAAAACTTCAAATCCAGTTTACAATGCCAAACATTTATATCATCCTCATTATTTTTTTTAAGGCAAATGTGTGTGCAGGAGTTTGTTTTTCCTTGTTAAGATACAGCCGAATCTTATTTCTTGAATAAATTGAAAAATAAACTTTTACTATGCATCGTAAATTAGACTGCAGCTCTACAGATTTCCAACAGTGAAAAACAGTTAATAGTTTATAGGATCTGAAACATGACTAGTATGTAAACTCACTCGCTTGTATTACTTCCCACACTCTTTCGGTGTGTAATCAGTGGCCCTCCTAATATGGAAGTGAGTACACGGGTTGCAACTTCTGCTTTCCCTCTTATTGCTTTGTCTCCATCATCCACGTTGCTGTGTGTACTCTCTCTAAGGGCCTTCCGACGCTTCTGAGACGCACACTGACACAATGAATGCAGGTGGAAACCGTCTCTGTGTCAGTGGGAGAGAGTAAGAACTGTGAAATGAGACTCAGGGATAATAAAGCAGTGATCCCTACTTATTTAAGTAAGTATCATTAAATCTGCTTTAGTCAGGAGGGTGAAAACTCTCTAACGAGGATTTTATGCCGTGAAATAACTGAAGCATGGGTTTATAATTTCCTAATATTTCGTATTTTCAGGATTTTAATAATACCTCAGTAATACTTCTTGGCTTGCGTGTAGAGGCGTCTATTCATATGCGTCTTTTTAGTGGCCACTTAAAAACACTTCCTGCCACACTAACAAATGCGAGCATCAATCTACTCTCGTATTCATTATTCACTGACCCTGAGCTGATTCCATTTTAGGTGGGATATTGCATCATGGAAATGTTTCTCCTATATCTCACAGGCTTATCTCCCCCAAAATATGCTCACTGTGGATTTTTATGAGTCAGAATGATTAATGTTTCAGAGCAGAGGCTTTGATGTGCAAGTTACCAGTGCAGATCTGAAAAATACATATACATACACTATGTGTATTGACTGATGGATCCCATAGCTACAGACCCAGCCAGCACACCCAGGCTCTATTAAGCTCAGGTAAACCCACATGCTCCTATTGAACGAGAATATCTCACCAAGGCTGCACATCTGGCAACACGCACCTTTCATTTAAGCAGCTTCAAGGCTGCAGAGTTGAACATTCACATTCACGATGAGTGCGCATAGTTGTGTGAAATTTTGTTTGCTGTATTTAACATTTAGCCTCGCTAGCGGCTTGGCTTTAAGGCAATATCAGAGAATTGGTCCACCACATTGAGACTGAAATATCTCAACAATTATTGGATGATCCCCAAAGGATGAATGCTACTGAATTTGACGATGTGGTCATCTGGCACCACCATGAGGTCGACATGTTCAGAGTGAAATACATCAAACAACTATTGGGTGGTTTTTTGTATCTCAACATTTACCTGGACCAGGACTTTTGTGCAGACGTTCATGATTTCCCGACGAAGGACTTTGGCAATCCCTTGATAAATGTTAGTATGTACAGAGTCTAAACTAAGATGTTAAACCTGGTGAATATTACCAATTAATCATCAGCGCATTAGCACTGTCATTATGAGCATGATAGCATGCTGAAGTTAGCATTTAGCACCACTGTGCCTATGTACAGCCTTGTTTAGGAGCAATGATGGTGTAGTCTTGGCACCAGGGGTGTAGGTTTGATTTGAGCTTTGGTAGGGACCACGTGAGCGCCCACACGGTGCAAGATGAAAAAATTTCCAGCACTAATTTGCGTGCATACTGTTTTGAGCTACAGATCAGATGATCTTGATGACTGTTTCTTTAATCAGCTTCCTGAACTGATGCATTTGGCCTACAGATGATATAGTCAGACTCATATATGAGTCAGACTTTAATCTCACCTGTAACCCTGACGCATCTCCAGACTCCTGCCTCTCCTGATCTTTCCTTTCTGCTGCTTTGGCAAAAAAAAAGTGTTGAATGCCCATTTTGCCCTCCACTCACCACCTATCATAAAAGGGAAATGATTGACAATATCAAATTACCTGCAGACAGAAACACTCTTTTCCGTGTAGCCTACAGCCTATTCTGTGTAGCCTATGTAATATGAACATAATTACGTTGGCCTAGTTATTCTGCAGTCACAGACATCAATTGAATTGCATAAACAAACCAGACGTCAACCAGACACAATTCAGTGGGTGGGTGAACCTAGTCATTGCTTAAACCTTACCTAGGAGTTTGCAACAGTTATTTATAACGTTACATACCAAAACTGATTTATTACTAGCTAAAGGCAACTGTTATGACAACATGACAGCACCTTATCTCTGCCTCAGCAAACGTTACGAGCCCTATTAGCTAACTGCTAGCTACAGTAGCTAGTGCTAGCTCTCTGACTAGCTGCACCACCGGCTAGCAACGTTACAGTGTACATAGGCATTTAGGACGCAAGCTAAACTATTAGCATTGATACAACTCTGTACAGAAAAGTAATAGTCGTTCAACATTTTATTCCCTATTTTCAATAACTTCAATCTTACTTGCTGCCTAATCAAAATCCTTGCTGTTGCCGATCAATTGTGCGTTGACTGTGAGCTGCGGGGCTCTCGTCTCGAGACACTGACAGCCTGTCAAGTGACAGGCACGCCGGTCGAGTATTGACCTATGGTATTGACGCCAAGAGAGGGAGGGAGGAAAAGTAGGCTGTTGATTGGATAGCTTGCTGAACGCAGCTGTCAACCAGGCTAGATAAGGTTTCGCAAGTTGTGAATGGTAATTCTTAAACGGTGATTTTGCAAAGTAGGCTACAGTTTTCACTCAGCATTATTTTAGGTAGGGACAATTCGTGTTTCCGTGGCTTTGGTATGGACATGTCCATAGTGTCCATACCTAAAACTACGCCTATGCTGCACTGAATGTGGTGTAATGGAGACAAACTAAAAGTCCAATGTGTCGTGTTGGATGTAGGGGTGTGTAATAGCAGAAATGGTATATAGCCTAATAATCACAGCTGTGTTTTCTAGGGCTGTAGTCAACCAAAGAAAATCTTGGTCGACTAAAGTCGCACACAATCGTCAACTAGTCGATTAGTCGTGGTAAAAATATATATATATATTTTTACTTCTGTGGTGGTGTGTCTGTGTCACTCTGCAGTTACACCTCCAAAACACTAGTCGGTGGTGGAGGGCTGTGATAAGTGCTGTAAAGTTTAGTTCAAATCAAACGTTATTGAATCAAAGCACTCATTAAACATGGCTTATTAGAGACAATTTCAAACACAAGTACGCAAACTGGCTTAACTATAAATCGCAGAACTGACAGACAAACACTTGTCTTTATCTGGACACATTTCCCCCACCAATACAACATGACGTTATTAGTACAAGTCTATGGCATTTTACATTGTATAAATTAGCCTAGCGTCTAGCGATCTTTTCCTCTTCTCATATAAAACCAGGGACAACAGCAACACTTAACAAAGATAACGGCACACAATTTGGCTCCATTACAATTCACAACATTCACCGACAAAACAACTGTCTTATACTAAACACGTTTTCCAAGCAAATAGAACATGCTAACGTTATTAGCGCCAGCCTCTGGCATTTTACATTATATAAATTAGCCTAGCGACGAGCAGAGATTTCCTCTGCTCATATGAAGCCAGGATAAATCCCGAAGTATAAATCCCTGAAGGATAAATCACACACAAGACTTAANGGATAAATCAACACAAGACTTAAAATGCTCTTTTAGTGGAGGCTTTACTGTCTCCACAATTTATTGTTTCTTATCTGTGAAATACAAGTAAATACAAGCTTTGTTTCCACTGAGGGAAATGGTTTCAGCTTACAGACACAGACAGGAGGTCTGCGTCACTGTGACGCTGAGCGTGAGGGTGGGCGAGTCCAACTTTCTGTGTTTTCACTGGTAGCCTGTCCCCCTGCTGCAGGAAATAATGGATTAATCCTGGAAAGCTATTGATGTAGCACTTTTCTCCTTATGAAAGTAACACAGTGATTATTCGACTAATGAGAACTGGACAGCATAGCAACCAAATATCGACTAGTTGACCAGGAGACTACAGCCCTAGTGTTTTCATTAGTTTATAATCACTTGACGATGAGAATCCAGAATCGAATTGTGTTTTTGTTACCTTAGAATGAGCCATTTATGTATGAACGAAGCTACAGAGTACGCCATGTTCTACAGTAGCCCAGAATGGATAAATGAAACGCTGACCCCAGAAGATAGGTGGAAGACCAGGGGGAAGAATGTTGAGGGGACCTGAATTTGCATAAATTTGAACCATGTGGTGACACAAAGAAAATTGATCTGATGTTAGCAAGGCTATCTTGCTAACTTGAATCCTAAATATATGAATAAAATTCAGCTTGACTTGATTTATTAGTAGTTTCCCTGGTATATTGTTAAATGAAAGATGAAGATGAAATCTGCTATTGCTGGGGAGGGGGTGAGGAACATGATTTTTTTTGTTTGTCTGTTTTGTTTTGTTTTCTGAAGGGCAGCATAACAGAAAATATGTGAGAACCATAGCTGATTGATTACCTTAACAGTACTGTAAAGAGAGCGCCTTCTGCAAACATAAAGAGTGATTTGTCTCTTTGTCCTTGTGTGTCCTTGTACCTTGTCTCTACGACACACTTCACCCTGTGTGTGTCAGGCAGATCAGTGTTAATATTTAATCTGCCATCTGCATCCTCAAAGATTTTTGTTTTGACATCTTGAGCTCTAAAACGTCATTACTGTAAAGGCATTAGTCAGTTTCAGAAATGTTTTATCTCAGTTATTCCTCTTGATGAAGTGACTTTCAGTAGGTGGCACTCTTTATCTCTTCAGTTATGAGTGTTGTGGTAAGTATCCAGTTCCTCTTTTATTTTTCACAAACAGCCTGCTGTTGCCTCTGGCAGAGAAATGTCACTTCCTGTTGCAGGAGGATTTTACAACGGCAACTGTAAGCTTTGATGCATTAGTGTAGGTTGAATCACGGTCATGTTATGAATTAGAGTGAATCAAATCAGATCTTTACTCACGTGCATATTTACAAGTGTTTTTTTTTATGTGTGTGTTTTTCTAGCAGTAAGCTTATTTGAGCTTTACTGTGCAGAATGATGGATGTGCAGAGGGCTTTTACATTATCTGAAAGGTGACAGTTTGTCTGTGGTCACCTTATATCAGAGTTTAAGACATGTAAGCACAAGCAGTATTTTCACAACTAGTTTGGAAGCCAATCATGGTCCAGTGTGTAGCTTACATAAGTGTGGTGTGGAAACCTAAGAGATATCTTGTAACTCAATCTTTCTGAAGAACCCGAACAGATACAAAATGTTATTCTATGGAAGATATTTCCATATGTCTTTGGAAATTAACTTTCAACCTATGTAGGGCAGCAGTGTGCCTCTGCTGCTATCAGTCTGCCAGAAATGCAGCAGGAAATGAAGGATAAGTCTTTATGTTAAGTTCTGTTTGACTCATCAGTAACTCAGCATGTGTCTAAGGGCAGAGAGGGCATGTATCGTGGGCTCTGAATGTCATCCAGCGAGTGTGCTGCCGCTGCTGCTGCTGCTGCTGCTGAGCATTGCCTTTGGCTTAGTTTGCATATTCATATGATGCTTATACAGTAGATGGAGCAAAGGTCACAAAAATCCTCAAGTAAATAAGCTCAAGTTAGTATAGGCAATGCAGAGCTAAACTGCTATCATAAGACAACAACAGGCTCTGCCTCGAATGCACCTTCTTTGCAGTCCACCTACAACATCTCTTCATTTAGTGGCAAGAATGAGCAGTGAAAAAAACAACAGTCTAATTCTGTCTGAGTGGTGGGTGGCTGTATACTACAGCGCGGATGGGAATGACAGTCAGCCAGCGCAGCGTAGATAA
Source organism: Epinephelus moara (assembly GCF_006386435.1). Taxonomy (NCBI): domain Eukaryota; kingdom Metazoa; phylum Chordata; class Actinopteri; order Perciformes; family Serranidae; genus Epinephelus; species Epinephelus moara. The sequence goes on from NC_065524.1 coordinate 11,761,194, forward strand.
AGGTATTCTCCATCTTTTTGATGCCATGTTCGCTCACACAGGTAGACAGGTTAAAAGAGATATGTAGCAGATCAAAAGAACTGTCAGCCTCTATCTTTGTGACAGCGCCTGTGTGCAGCTGCTGCATGTCACACTCAAAGTAAAGGACGGCCTATGCACACATATTTGGCAAATATATCACATGATTGCTTTGTTTTGGGTATCAAACATCTACAATGGCATGCTGAAATACAAGTGATATGTGCTTTGTGAAGTGTATGTAGGCTATAGTTAAAAAGAGTGAGAGCAAATAATTTTCAGATGAGATTATGTGTTTATGTTGTCCAACTGTAGCTTCACTAAATCTAATTTGAATTTTGACACAGTCCCCTTGTAATGGATAACAGACAAAACAGAGCAACGTCTTTAAGAATTCAAGGAGAAAAACACCTTAAACCAGAATGAGCTTGCTCCGCTTGTGATTTTTGGAACGTTTAGTTTAGATTTGTGAACATGTGGAAAGTCTCACACCTAACGACAGTCATGAGACTCTGCACAGCTGCTGTGAAAGAACCAAAGCTAATTTTGTGGGCATGTAGCTGCAAAGCTGTTCTCTCTATCGTGAAATGAAACTCATTTCAAAGGAAAGCATTAACAAATGATACCCCTTCACGTGCTGTGCTGCCATTCCCACATGACAGACAGCCGCATGTGAACAGAAACAAACAGTGGTCGTGCATGTGCCTGTCACGAGAAACTGAGATTTCACACTGTGTGTACTTTCCAGGTTATGTGCTTTAAACTGTGGCTCACTGCAAAGACCTCTTTGAACCTCAAGGCCACAGATGTATCTACTGAGAATATGCTACTTTTTGGCATAATGATTATGATTGAAAGCTGCTATGTGGAGAATTTTGATATATAATTATAGCATCTTTATGTATATATATATATATGTATATATATGTAGAAGGCATCATTCTAGACAAAAGAAACAACCCTGGCAGTCTATGTCTACCCCAAATGTCTTTTTAGCCATGCTAGTGAAACCTCTAGGTCCACCACTTCAGTCCAGACTGGTAGAACTTAGCAATTATTGCATGGATTGACATGAAATTTTGCACATAGATTCATAGTGCCAACATATCCTCATAAACGGCTTGTATGATAACCTACGCAAATGCACACTCAGTGGTTTGTATGATATTGTATGAATAAGCGCCCAACAAATGACGTTATGTACGTAACTTAAAGGTACAGAGGTTAGGTTCATACATGTTCAAACATGTTCAAACATGGTGAAACATTTTAAAGTACTGTGTTTTGTGACCCATACACCGCCCAAACCTGCTTGATGGCCACGTCTTTCTTAAATCTTGTCAGCGCATCAGTCACGAGATTGCAGCCTTTACAAGTACATGGGTCATGCATGAATTACTGGCGCATGATAATATGGGATATGTACACACCTTACATAGGAAAACATATGATCAATGCATGAGAACATGCTGATAGTGCCCAAAGGACGAAACCTAATGAATTTGGTGAGATGCTTACTCTTTGTCGAGCACCAGCAGCTGGTAGAATTTGTAATTTGTCCAATACATTGGTTTTGAAATTTCCTCAAACCTGTTACCAGTAGCCTCACCTGTACTTTGTGTTAACTGATTAACAAATGTTAGCATGTTGACATACAAGATGGTGAACATGATAAAAATTATACTTACACAATATACTGACAGTGGCCAGCCAAGGGGTGGCCATGGGGGGGCCACTGCCTCACTGATAAAATTGCTAGCCCCCCCACTAGTAGGGATGGGTACCGAACCCTGGTATTGAACGAGCCCCGGGGCTACATTCTTCAAGACCGCAGTATTGATATAAGCTCTGACCTTAACGGTTCTGCTATCGGTACTGGAGCAGTCGCGTTTTTGTTTTTTGTTTTTTTGTTTTTTTGCAAGATAAACCTTATCTTGCACATTTATCTCACCAACTCCGTCAATTATCCGTCATTGTATCATAATTTTTCACTATTCTCACTGAAGACGAGAGATCTGTCTCGCTCAACCTGGCTGCCTGCTGTGTGTGAGTGGAGAGCAGGGGGGTGGGGCTGTTGTTACAGTGACACACACACACACACACACACACACACACACACACCGCTCGTAGCCTACCTTTAGATAGATAACGATGGCGGAGAGAGTCAAACAGTCAAAAGTGTATGTATTCCTGTCAAATACGGCGGCCATAGTGCTCCGCGGTGCAAGATAACGGCTTACCGGCGACGGAGAAGCCCGGCCCCAGGTCCAATATTTTCCTCTTTGTTGATGTCATGACTGTCCAGAAGTACCTGAACAGCCGAGCCGTGGCGGTATGTGGCGTGTCAGAGGAGAAACGAGCCGTTCACATTTCTCTCTTTGTGGCAGGTAACGGTCCACAAACCTCAGCGCACTTTAGGGACTGTTCTTTACTTATGGAGGGACTGTTCTTTACTTGTCAGAGGAGGAGGGTGGCTGGTTGATTTTTATTTTATTTATTTATTTTATTTTGATCCCCCCCTATGTTAATCACTTATTCATGCTGTTTTTGAAGTATGAATAAGTCAATAAGTAATTTATTCCTTTGAAATATCATTGATGTATTATAGAAAAGTGATTTATCTTTTACAAATGACAAAAGGCACATCTGCCTCATTTTTGCTGTGGTATCGTGATACTACTCAGAACCGTGATACTGTCACTGGTATTGTACAGTGGGTCCCAGTTTTTGTACCGTGACAACACTGTTATGTATTTTACATTTCAAGTTGTAAAAAGTAAAATGTTTTGTTAAAAAACTATTTTGTTGCATAATGAGAATTTAGAAAATAAAGCAATTTATGTTCTTAATTTGTTTTTTTCTTCCTCAAAAAGTATCGATAAGAGTACCGTTAAAATACCGGATCGATAAGCAGTACTGATAAGAGTAGTAGTACCATTAAAATCTTAACAATACCCATCCCTACCCACTAGCCCACCCCCCAGTGTAAATGATCAAAAAATACTCTGAGGCCTCTGTGTGGTGTTTTTGAAATTGAGAAGGCTTATTCCCAGTGAATGTTTTGTTCTTTACAATCAATGTACTCCTTCATATTAAAGCTGTACATTTGTTTTTTTAAGGAAAAGGACAACCAGCCTATAAATCATTGAATCTCCTAACACATGTATGTAAGCAACCTGGTCTCACTCCGAAGTTGTCAAAATCTGGTGCTTCGGCAGTGATCTCTAGCGTCAGACCCAGGCAAAAAAAGCTGTCCTTTCACGTCGGCATGATACACAACCGGTGACCGTAATAGTTTAACCGCGGTGATGTCAGGGGGAAACACAGCGGGACAACAAAAAAAATCCAAGAAGCACACATGGAAGGGTGGGTGCATGGGTCCAACAAACACCGACTTTCACCTGCCAGACTGGTGTTGCCAAACCATGTGCTTCTGTTGCCTAAAACCAACCACGTGTGTGTTGGAAAAACGTAACCATGTGTGTTTGCTGTTGAAGACAAAAAAAAAAGTCAGTCTGCGGTGTTGCACTGACACAGTGCATATATTTTGAAAGAGACTGTGTGTAAACAATATATTTCCTGTGAAAAAGGAGGTGTATCTTGAAAACAGACAATACATGTAACAGGCAGAACTTGCCACGGCGTTCTGGAACGTCAGCAACCAACACACTCAGGGTACCTTGCACAACGTATTTGGATGTGGAAAGTCCATGACCAAACGTCAATATGTGACAAGGTCGGAGTGAGAATGTGTTGATACAAGTGCTGGAGAGTAAATACTTACATGTAACTACAGTAGTTAAATTACCAAATAATATAATTGTAATCAGTTACAGTTACTGAGATAAAGATTGTAATTAAATTACAGTAACTAATCAAAATGTTGATTATAGTATATTATTTTCTATAAAAAGTTTATATGCAGAATATAACATTCATTCTGTTGCTTTGCATCTTTTTGCCATGCAGGAATGCGATCATTTGGCACAGACTATATATCTAGACATTGTTTAGCATTATTGCCCAATTTAAAACCTTTTTTAGGGAAGTAATGAAAACTAATCAAATGTAGTGAGTTACATTACTTTGATGAAGTAATGAAAATAATTACAAATGGAAAAACCAAAGTGTATCAATAGGCAATTTCTTACAACTAGCCCATATACAGTACATCAACAGCATCATAGAATTCCTGAAATTCAGTTATGGCTTTTGGTGTCAGTCTGCCAGCCCAAGACTTACTTTAAAAAGATAAAATCAAATAAAATAAAATAAAACGTTTTATTTATAAGTGCCTTTCAAATCACTCAAGGACACTTTACAAAACCAGATAAGACAGTCAGCACATAATAAAAGACAACATCAAACAATATAATACTAACAAAGTACAACAACAATATTGAAATGCATATACAGATAAAGCAATGTATTAATGCTACGTTATGAAACACCAGGAAAAGCTGTTCTATGGTGGCTTTAAAGGAAATAGGGATTAAAATATTGAAAGTGCCCAGTACAGTGAATCACTCATTCAAATAATCTTCAGCTCCAAAACTGGCACGCACACGCACTGCTATGAACACAAAGCACGTCACTGCAAGCAAGAATTCAAGCTTGAGAAAGAGTGGACCACAGAGACAGTAGTTGTCTGTTCATACATGCTAATTGGACTGTATGTACGTTATAAAAACGTGTAAAAACTTAAGATGTCATTGAGTGCTGCTTTGTGTGAGAGTTCGCGGTCTGTAGTACAAAGGAAAGACGCTGCAGCTTGTAGAGCTGTTGTGTCTCATTTGAACAAGCACAGACACTCCTATAAATAATTCAATGTGGGAACAGTGTCTGAGTATCCACTGGGGCGGACTATTTGATATTTTATTCGGTGTCAAAAGGCTAAGTCTGATTTTATACCGATATTCTCCTGTAAGCCAGTGGGATGATCAAGTGTGTATCCGTGAGGCCAAGGTTCAGTTCTTTGAAGGAGGTAAAGCCTTTCATATTAAGTGATCTCACTCTCTGATTTACAAATGATTAAATCACAAGCTCTGCTTAAAGGGCTTTCACAATACTATGGGCTCGTTCCTAGAGGCAACACATCCTTTTGTTGCACCTACGTTCCCATATTCACACACTGCAGTCATGTGAGCTGCATTATCAAACCATAAACAGCCTTGAAAAAAGACTATATAATCAACTGTAGGCATCTTAACAGAACATCATTACACTTGTTTCACAGGAGACTGCAGATAAAGGGCCGCCCATGCATTATTCATATCTAAATTAACTGGCCATATTAGACTCATACCTCTTGCTTTGGCTTCTTATCACAAGCCTCTCTCTATTTGTTCATTTGACACCTTACAAACTTAAAATACCCCAACTTTTACAAACATTTGTTGTCATGGATCTTCATTACATTACAACAAATATAAAACAGAGAGGAGACAGAGCAAGTAACGACCCGGAGCAATGAATTATGAATGAAGAGGAGAATACATAATTTAGCGGGATTTTGTTGCATATTTTATGGTAATCATTTCCTTTCATTTGCGAATCACAATTGCCTCCATGCAAATCCGACGTTAAATGCAACAGAAAATCCCAGTGCAGCGGGCAGCCAGGTAAACTTTTTAAATGCTTGATTTGTGAAATTGTGCAATTTGGTGGTGGGGTGTTTTTGGTTAGAGGAGCAGGTTCTTCACTTGAAGGTCAGCAGTTTGAATACACAAAAGGGAAACTAGGCAACAGCACACAAAACACATATTTTTATCTATGATTTATTTATTTATTTACTTATTTTGCATTGTGTTGTCACTGTGTGTCCTTCATGAAGGAACAAAACAATACTGACAATTATAAGGTGTGCTTTTATGTGTTAATCTAGGCATTTATGTAATGTTTGTTACCATATGTGACCCTGCAGCTCCCAATAAAGTGATTTCTCTTCCTCTTTGGTTTAGTGTAAAAATAACATGAGGGTTACATTAGAAAGACAAACCTTGCTGATGGAGTGGCCCTTAGTGAGGTGCTGCCATCTCCTGTTAGCTAAGAGGTGATGCATGACCACAGATGTATCTGTGTTGCAGCCTTAACACAATGACGTGTGTATTTAGTGAAGGTGACACACACGTATTACCACCTCTGAACTCTGTAAGCTCAAAATGTTCTCAAACTTGTCATCATGTGCTTACAGTAGATTTATGTGACGCTTTTCACAGAACCTGTCTGACAGTGACGTGAACAAGTTTAGTCTCATCCACCAACCGTAAGTAACACCTTTATTCTGCTGTCATCACACACCCCAATCACACTTTCCTTTCTTTTCACCACCTCCCTGCTTCTCTTATCTCCTTTTTTTAAATGTTGTCCCTACAGTAACACATTTCAGGAACACTGAAGCTATTCACAAAATGTTGGGATGCTCAGTCTGTTCTTCCTAGTATTCTTAGCATCTAGCAATGAATTCCAAGTGACAGGATGCTGGAGGTTATGAGTTATCAGTAGAGTATATAAAACTCACATACTTGAAAAGAAATGAAATGAAATTACAGTGTGTTAAATATGAGTCTGTGTGCGGATTGTATTATATTTTATTTGAGTGGGACGATGCAGTTAATCATGCGTCGCTCCAATACAGAGTATGAGACTGATGCACAGTTTATAGCAATTGCTATTTTTTAACTATTGTTCTTTGTTGGGCTTTTACATATACGCCTAAAATGTGCCTGAAAATATACAGTTTTAAACATCATAAAACCACAATACATGGGTATGTGTGCGTGTGTGTGTGTGTGTGCGTGCATGCGTGTGCGCGTGCGTGGGTGCATGAGCAGATGTAGCTGCAGAGTGTCGTCTGCCTGCCTGTCTGCACCTGCATATTGGTCTGCATGTTGTTTGTTCTTGTTTGCAAGGTATGTTCCTGTTCATGTATCTGTGTGTGTGTGTGTGTGTGTGTGTGTGTGTGTGTGCGCCTCACAAAAACATGTTAGATCATATTTATGATGAAGTGAAACCAGTCAGTCAAACTAAAACTGCATTTGCAGTAATTGATATATATATATAAAAAAAATGTAAAATAAGATGATACATCTTTGTGTTTAAAAATGTGCCATTGCTGCTAAAATCAAAATAAAAATGAAAACTTTACTGACACAAAAAATGAAAAAAAAAAAAATTCTATTTATGGTTAAATACGAGCTAAAATCAAGTGCAAACTTCATTTTATTTTTTAAGTTTGCATAACCTGTTCCCTGCTGATTAAAATCTTTAAAATTCAAATCCTTTTCTAAGGCCATTTCACATTTAGTTTCATTATATGTGGATCATGCTTTTGAGCCCACCGATTTATATGTATATATAGATACATACATTTTTAATCTAATACTAAACTAATTAAATTATTTTTTATTTCAGCAGTAATGCTGCTAATATGCAAGTGAAGTTTTATTTGTTGTTGTTTACCCTGTACAAATATAGCAAATTCACTTTCAACTAAATAGAATAATTACACTATGGTATTGTCAGTGCAGGGCTCCCACACTTTTCTCTTTTAGTTCCTGTTTTTCTGTGTTTCATCATGCACTTTTTGAACCAGGAAGTAACATGTTACTGCTGTTGCATGAAGAGGATCCTCTTTGACAATGTAGAAAATGCATGTTTAAAAAACACACACAGGATCTGGAGTCATTGATACACATATCACAGCTACAGAACAGACTTCAAATGTTACTTAATAGCGCAATATTTTTCAGTATTTCATCAAAGGTTTTGCCTCTGATTCTGAAGATTAAACAGTGAAACTCTAAATAGTGGGAGAACTAGAGAACACTTAGTGAGGTGACAGGAATTAAAATTTCCCATAAGCACATAAGTGTCCCCAGTGGTTTTATACAAGTTTCTGTCTCAGTGGCTCCAGAAGAAATGATGACTAAAGGCTGTCTTCTCATCATGAATCATACACAGCGCGGTGCTTAAAATCCAAAACTGTCTCCTTAATTCCAAATGGTCATTTCTCCTCCTCTGCTGTGGTCGACTAGAACAGACATTTACTTAGCAAAACTCCCCGTGATGACCACACACACACAGACACACACACACACAGACACACACACACACACACACACACACACACAGACAGACAGACACACACACAGTGTAATGGATCAACAGGAAAGCCCGCCCACTCACTTTTGACTTGTCCTCCCATAAATAGAAAACAGGATTACAATACTGAACTTTCCGTCACACACTATATTTAACTTTACACCTGATTTAAAGCTAAAAGCAACGATGGGTAAGCATGCACCCACTTTACACTTACACCCTCCAAAATGTGTCACTTAAAATACTGTATTTGTGAAAAGGGTGTCCAAAGGTGACACCACTTATGAAACGTCTCTTCTGGTAAAGTTCTTTGCAGATGATGGAAATGTTGAGAAACTGAAGTCAGTAGAGACTTTAAACTGTTCCAAAACATACCCCCGTTAACTCGAAGGCCTCATCTGATGATATCACTCAGGTGGTGTATATACTGTATAGTTATTAGCAGCAGTTCAAATGGCAGCAGCTGGACGGAAGTGGAACTGAAAAGAGTCTAGAGAGATATGATGCAAGAGGTTTGCTCACTGAAATCTGTTGTTGAGTATGTGTGAGACGGGGAGTGGAAACGAGAAGTGATTTTTCCTACAGAGGCTGGTTAGCATGAATTCCCTCCCCTCTGTGACATAGTGGTGACTTTTGGCCAAACACCGGTGTTCATTTACATTTCTGCCAACAGTGTGGCAGCATGTATTTAATGTACACGAGGAATGAGGCCTGAAAATGTAAACTCTTGGATCAAACATGAATCTGGATACGTTAGGTAAACTCGCTGCTCCTGCTACAGCAAAGATTCGGTAAGAAGATCAGGTTTTTGATATTTTGCTTCCAACATTGCTTTTTGTTCATGCTTTTTAATGTATAGAAAACTATGTACATATTCGGCACTTTGGACAAAAACAAAACTACAAACTTCTTATATTTGTTGCAACATAGTGTCAGTAAAAGCATTGTGATACAACTGTTAACTTTTCTCTGGAAGCAGCAAAAGGGTTAGAACTCGTCTGCATTTATTATTACATAAATAAAAACGTTTTGAATGACAAAGCCAAATTATGTGTTTTCCAGGCAGCTTCAGAAGATTGTTCAAGACATCAAGAAAAATGACGGTGGCTTACTGAACAAACTAAGACGGTCAGTTTCTAAAATTTTAAAATCTTTACTGCACTTTTTAAGGTACTGCATAATAATATTATGGATGGAAAAAAGACAAATTTATCAGTGTTACTGTAGGTGTATTGTTAAGTAGGAGATAAATGTCTGAGAAGTCTGACTGGGGTAAAAGTCGTGTGGTCTGTGTATGCATCATTGGAGAATGTCAATTCCTCTTTCACAACCGATGGAATAAGAGTAAGACCAACACACCAAAAATAACTTTAACAGATGGCTGTTTCAATTTCCTTTCCTGAATGAGTCCCCTTAAGGCACATAAGGATAGACACTGTAATGACACATGCATCACGGATTACTCTCGTCTTGACTGGTTAATACGCACAGCAGTCTGCTAACTGCCTTTATGTAAATATCTGAGGTTTTACAGTTTTACAGCACAGGTGTCCGCTGAGACGTAAGGATGCAGGTGGAATGTCTCTTGCACTAAGACAAAGCGTCATTAACATTCAACATTCAACATTAATAATTTAAATCAATTATTATTAATAGCTAGTGGATGAGTTCACACTGTCACATCACTGTTAAATCATTCATTGCCAGCTGCTGATGTCAGTATCTCTCTATGTGGCAGGCTGAAAAGCAAACCACTTCCAAAAGTACCTGCGAGAGATTACAGAGGTAAGTACTGAGTCATTATCACTGCAACACAACAAGATCCACACATGTGGTACAATACAAACTGTTATTGGCAGAGTTGGGGCCGAGAGTGTTTTGCACGTCACAAGTAAGTCTCAAGTCTTAGCATTCAAGTCTCGAGGCAAGTCGCAAGTCAAGACTGACAAGTCCCAAGTCCTAATCTTTGAGCTTTGAGTCCTAAACAATGCATGCTTTTAGTCTTCCCGAGTCCTAATGCATGTTTCATCAAACGTAATGCCATATTAACAGCCAACACATTCTCACTTTGACCGCGTCACATACTGACATTTTAATCATGGACTTTCCACGTCCACATGCGATGTGCAAGGTACCCTGGGTGCGTTGGTTGTTGATGTTCTGGGACACTTTTTCAGGTTCTCTTCTTGCAAGATACACTTCCATTTTCACAGGAAATTTAACGTTTACATAAAGTCTATTTCAAAATAAATGCACTATGTTGGTACAACACCGCAAATTGACTGTTTTTTTCCCTCAACAACAAACACACATGGTTGAGTTTAGGCAACAAATGCACATGGTTAGGTTTAGGCAACAAAAATGTGGTTAGGTTTAGGAAAAAAGAACAGGGTTTGGCTTTAGAATCTTACGGGATGTGAACACCACTCTCTCGTATGAAAGCTGGTGTTTGTTGGACCCATCCACCACGCCTCCCGCCCGCCTCTCTCAGTCTTTTGACGCCTTAACTTTCGTCCTTGTCTTCCCCATGTTTTCCCCTGATGCCGCCGCGCACCGTTAAACTATAATGGCAACTGGCCACGTATCATGCCGACTTTAAAGGACGCATTTTTTTTCATTGGTTTCCGACGCTGCAAGTCACTGCCCAAGCGCCAGATTTCGATGACTTCAGAGTGAGACTCTACCAGCAGACTAGTAATATATTGAATTTTAAAAAAATTCTGAATGCTGTTTAAAATTTGCGTTATTTGTTAGGACAAGTTTGAGGGAATTTTCAATCCACATGTGATTTTCGACCCACATGTTTTACAAACCACATTTCTTTTTCATTTCTTGTTTTCTTGTTGTTGTTGGGGTTTTTTTGATGAACACGGCAAAGTTTTTGTACGTGAACAAAATGATCTTTGGTATAAATTTTCCAGCTCGGGCTGTGTAACGTAACATCAGTTCTTCATGGTTCTCTCCTGCAACTTGATTGGATGCTGTCAGATTGGTTCAAACAAAGTGGATCTGGAAAATTAAGTGTCGACTTCTCAGGAATGAATAGTATTAATGTTGGTTGATTCAGGAAATAAAGGGAAATTAATTGATTTGTGTTACACTTTTTAAATGACATACTTTTTAATATTTGGGCTTGGGAGAAGGTATCAAGTATTTCCTTATCAAAAGTTCCAAGTGTGATTTGATTTGTCAAGCCAAGTCTAAAGTCATCGATTTTGTGACTCGTGTCTGACTTGAGTTCAACCACTGGTCAGTAAATCAGTATGATGCTGAAAAAGAAGATAGATACCCATTGTTATGTATGTCTGCCTTATAACAGTGCTCAATATGTGCATTGAAAGAATCACTGGTCACTGTAATCATGCAGCTTTGCCAACTCAAGTGTTTATTCTTTGTGTTACTACCTCACCATGAAGCTCAACGAGGAAACAATGTAGGAAACAAAGTGAACATGTGGTAATAAAAGAGGAGGAACTTTAGAGAAAACCCACTAGATCTGGCTACCTTAGCGTGATGAATCCTCTTATTACCTTGAGTTGATCTTGGGAGGTATTTTGCATAGAGGACTGTGGATTTTGTCCCCTTTTGCTTACAGTGGAATAGAGTTACTGAAATCTTTTAACATCCACTATGGACAGAAGGAAGTATTAGACTGACCTATAACATATGGGCATATGAGCATTGTTCTCGGACAGACTTGATAAACTGGAGGGGAAAAGGAGTGCAGACAAGTTTGGATTTTTAGAACCCAATAGGAGGAGTGTGATAATGTCTCTCCTCCCACAGATAATATCACATTTTACTAATGTAGATGATTGTGGCCAGCATATTCACACATCACAGTGTTTAATGTATAACTGTGGTTGGCTGATTTCTTTGGTCTTATCCAAACCCACCAAGATGGAGTGTTTTTAATGCTAACAAATCAGTTGTATCCATTGATCTTATACACTGCTCTGGTAAATATGGTTCACTAATAAAAGTACAAAAGTATTATCAGCTAAATAAACTTAAAGGATCAAAGGTAAAATTACTCAGTGGGCAGAATAGTATTATATTGTAATACAGACAAGCTTGGGCTTAAGTCACACATTTGATGACTTTAAACATGACAAAATTTTAAAAAGACTTGCAACTCGACTTGAACTTTAACACTAATGACTCGTGACTTCACTTGAACATGAGCCTTTTAACTTTAAAATACTTGATACCTTCTCCCAAGCCCAAAAATTAAAAGTATGTTATTTAAAAAATATGCTACGAATCATTTCATTTCTCTTTATTATCTGAATCTACTAATGTTAAACTCTGTATTCCCAACAAGTCCACACTTAATTCCCCAGATGATCTACTTTGTTTGAACCAATCTGACATCATCCAATCAGGCTGCAACAGAGAACCATAAGGGAACTAATTTTACTGAGCATCAGCTGGACAAAAACGATACATACAAATTGACTGCATACAAAAACAACGCTGTTAAAAATTACAGATGGAGACGCAACAAATTCCAACTTTGTTAAACAGTTGTTGCACAAGTTGCACAAAGAAGAGTAAGTCGAGGGTCATATCGACAGTTAGTAACTTTTTAACAAGCTTGTTTTAACAAATAAATGCACATTTTAAAAAGCATGCGTGATTTTTGCAAATGTGATATATTATTACTTTATTGTTAAATTGGCATTACATTTTTTGAAGAGCCCATTGGACTCAACACTGCAAGTTTAATACTCGGTACTTGCCTGTCTTGACTTGTGACTTAACTCAGGACTTGCAAATACAATGACTCTGTCCCAACTCTATATATAATCTATGTATGTATTACAGGTATATTATAACTAATGTAATAAAATGACACAGTTGGTTAAGATAGAGTTCATTTAAAGTTCTTTATAAATTCTTGGGTAGTTTAATCGATTTCTATAAATCATATTTTATAAGATGATCATAGGTTTTAATGCAAAATCTTAATCTGCAAAACAAACTAGGATCTACAGCGGTCAGATCAAAAAGAAAAAGTTTAGTTCTTTTTAAAATGTAGTGGAGTAGGTTTATTAGTATAGCATATAATTGAAATACTCAAGAATTACAAGTACAAGTAATTAAGTATAGTAAATGTACTTAGTTACTTTCCACCCCTAGATTTTAAGATTTTAAGCTTATTTCAGTCATCATGTAGATGATATTGTATATTGAGATCATTCTGCCTGAGCTAATCACTCTGTCATAGGAGTAGGTTTGGGGGACATGTCCCCCTCAATAATTAGAAAATGAGCAGCTGTGATAAGAACGTGAACAATTTTTGGGACAAAATTCAAGACATTTCCACTATAAAAAGCCCAAACTGTTGCATAAAAATTCACCAGAATGCAGGTAATTTTGGGTTTGACGCTCAAAATCTCCCAGGGGAGGACCCCAAAATCCCCATTTCATATAATCCCCCCCACCCACAATGTTGAAACGAAACCTACGCTCTTGCTGTGTGAGCTAATCACCCTTTGCAAGTTTTATATCAGTGTGTTTTGTTCCAAACACCTCAAAATCAGATGTGTTACTGAACTAAACTTGACTGTACCAGAAGTTATTTATACCCTTACAATTAGCACTTACACATCATGTATCATTTTACATTTGCCTTCTCTACTCAGCCTATGACATTTCATCACAGAACTTAACCCCAGCCTAATTGAAACTTTCATGCTCACGAAAGGCCAGAATGTATGGAAACACTGCAACCAAGCTGCGGAAACAAGTTGATACCACTGCACCTGTTTCCAGATGTTGTTTTTGAGAAACACGCTGTGCTTAATTATGTGAAGCTTCTGTTCATACTGCATTGTAAAAAACAGCAATTAGGCCACATGTTGGGAGATTATTTAATAGTCCAAGAGGTGAGGAGTCACGCTCCGCTGCTTCCTCAACAGAGACAGAGTAGGCTTGGTTCTAAAATTAGAAACTGTGCTCTGACACCTGCTCCAATTAAATTAATGCTAGTATTTTCTGTTTTTGTAGTTAGCTGGGTTTAATAAAATCCACAACTGAAATGTTTGCTTTTACATATTGTGGACCCATCTCAAGCTCATTTCCCCTCTTTGTTCTGAAATCCCCTGACATTTCTGTGTTTACAGATGACAGGGAGGATGATGAACTGTCTGAACCTGATTACGTAAGTTGGAAAATATGTTAATTATAAGTGATTGAAATTGTTGCTTTTTGGCTGATATTTGTTTGAAACATTAAAAATACTGTGTTCCCAGGATAATGACATGTATGAGGATCCACGTGAGGACCATGATGACAGCTACGAGCCGCCTCCCAGCCACAAAGACTTCACCACAACTCAGTCAGCTTCCTTCCAAAGGGGGGAGTATCTTGGTCAGTAGTCATCTGACATGAAGAAGTGTTTATATCCGCACTTTTTTTGGGCTAAAAATTGACTGTGTATTAATTTTTCTACCATCATCATTATTTCTCCTGATGATGAAATGCCAAACTCCTTTTCACACACAGTTTCTATATCTGCAATAGCTTCCCTTTGCAGTCATCACTCTCTTCCAGCTGGAGCTGCATGGGTCTATTTAGCCTCTTCACACTGTGGAGCCAAAGCCACAATACACAGAGGGCTTCAGAACGCTGCTTTATGCAAATGCTGATGTCCTGTTTCTGCTTCTGCTTCTCCTTTCCAGACAACTGCCGTAACCGGCCCAGCCGGCCACCCAGGAAGCCCCTCCGCCCAGACAAAGCCTCCAAAGAATTGCCCCCTGAACCCACCCAACTGGGGAGCGATGAAGTAAAGCAAATTTCCCCTCCTCGCGCTCACATAAATACTGTACTGCAGGCCTGTGTCATGTGGATACTTGCACAAACATTATTGTGTCTTAGAGAATCTCACCATATCCTGTGTATTGGTAAATACCCTCCAAAGAGTGTGGACAACTGATGTAGCTCCTTTTTCACAATGTGGTGTTTCACAGGAAGACTACATCAATCCAGACTGTGGTAACGATGATGACAACTACGTAGAACCTGCAGAGCCCCCACCTTCCAGTAAGATACACATCAGAATGGAGAGGAGACAAACTCTGTGATTAGAATATGTGGAAAAACAGTGATCTGAAAGGACTACTATTGTAAAGATTTAATAATAATAATAAGGCCATGCCTCTCCTTAGATTCTATGATGCATGGTGGGACCAGAGCAGCGAGGGACCTCCCCATGTTGCCCACACCTTTACCAGAGCGTCCATCTAGTCCTGGTAAGTACAACAGTAACAATGTTTTACCTCAACACTATTTCACAAGTGGTCAGCCACTAGAATTATTGGTCGCTGTACTCATCACAACTCTCTTACAATCGAACTGTGTTGAATTCACAACCTGAGAATACTTGTAACATAATGATATAGTGCATGATATAACCGGGTGATACAGTACCACTTCTGGTATGACTGCATTTAATAAGTTGCTCATTTGTCGCTGCCCACTGTACCAAGTATCACCAAGCACAATGATGTCATGGAGGTTAAACAAAGACATGAATGTGATTATTTGAAGGAAATGCATTGTCACTAGCTTTGAAAAAATACTTTTTTTCTGAAAAGTTTGTGAAAAGCTGACATTTTGGAAACATGTGGATAGGGGTGATGTATATTTTTAGCTGTGACCAGCAGCTCTTAAGTAAGTCTGTTGGTCGGTCGGTACACAAAAATTTCCCTACCCTGTGGCGACCACACAGGCTGAAATTTGACATGCAAGTCAAGTGTGTGTTTGTGTTCATGCCATAGGAGTGGCCTATGCAAAAAGGCACATAACTTCCACGTAGATTCACAGACTTGCCCAAGATTTTGTGGAAAGATTGGTCATGAGCAAGGACAGCTGACAACTGTTCATGCTGATTAGCAAAAAAGGGCAACGCATGGCTGCATGCACGTACATGGTCCCACCTATTGCAAATTTGTGCTTCTTCTTAAATAACAAACACATTAAGTCAGATTTTCAACTCAGAAAGTTGGAAAAACGCCACCAACACCAACCTCAAAATCTAAGATGGCTGCTCTGCACATCAACAGTAGTGAAAGCTGGAGTACTATAGTGTTCATGGACACTTCTATTTGTGTCTCATTAAAACAGTCATTCAGACAGTAGGTTATCTGTGGACATATTTCTAAGCTGTTTCTAGGCACCAAGTACAGCATAATACTTTGTTATCAACTGGTATTGATAACATTGGCTAACCTGTGTAGAACTGGTATTGTTAACATCTTGATTTTTCAACTTGCTGTACTGGAATACGGTAAACTGCAATGTGACATCATCTCTGGCTACGAGCTCCGATTTCCATGGTAAATCGAATGCAGAAGAAGGCTCCGCAGTGCTTTGAGCTTAATGCTAATGTTAGCATGCTAACATGCTCACAATGATCATGCTACAATGCTGGTGTTTAACAGGTATAACATTAATGTTTACATTGTTAACCAGCTTAGGTTTGTGTTTTTTTAGCATGCTAACATAGCACTGAACACAATGTACAGCTGGTGTCATTAGTTTTACAGGTGTTTGATCATAAACCAAAGTATTGGGCGAATAAAAACTTCTGACCTGATGATGGCCCTAAGTGAAAAAATAAGGAATCGCCAAAATTATTTCAATTAATTCGGAGGGAGGTATGAAGACGTGTACCAAACTGAATGATAAGAAATAAAATATTCATTGAATATGTGACATTTCACTCAAACCCACTAAAGTCAACTCCATGGTGACACTAGAGGGATCAACAAGGACATTAAGATATATCATAGTTGAAGTATTAATATCTGTACAAAACAGAGTAGTAGTATTTCACTGGATTCCTAGAAAAACAAAATAGGTTTAATCTCTCTTTACAGCCATGTTGCTCGGGTAACAAAACACTAAAACATAAAAGGAGGCCTCCATTATGTTTATTGAATGAACAGCTTATTGGCCAATGCACGAGAATACTTTGTAAATACAACACAATGAGAGACAGTCAAAAGCAGTTAGTCCGAACACAAAAGCATGCCCAGGGGCAGGCGCTGCTGCATGCTGAAGACATGTTGGGCGTAATGAAAACAATGTGATCCAGCAACAAAACAAGGTTTTTGTGGCTTTACAGTGTGTCTAATTTTGGCTCTGGTTGTTTTTCAGACTTTTATGAAGTGCCTGACAAAGAGGTAGGCTTTTTATGTAACAGCAATTACAAGTATGTTTTTTAAAGTACATTTACATGTGGAATTCATTGTGGTTTCATTTTATGGCATCTTTACAGGGAAACTCATTATCTCTTCCAGCAAGCAGATCAGTGTGAGTCTTTCTTGACTTTTGTCTATTCATGTAACTGTACAGACATACAATATAAAATGACAGTATTGTGGAAATAATTTTGACTACAGTCTGAGACTAATCATTTCCTTTCAGATCCCGTCCAATCCCTACAAAGCAGTCGCATTCATTACCACCAAAGCCCAGCCCCAGGTACGATTCACACTGACAACATTCAAAGCAGCTCCGCCATAAAGAGCAGCTCTCTCTGTCTGGTTACTCTCCTACCATTACACTAATAATGGGTTGTGTTTCTTTTTCAGATTGAATATGGGGAGATCTCCTACTGCTGTAAGTGATGACAAATGTGTTGAATTTCATTCAAAAAATGCATTTTACAGATATTTGATGTATGATGCACAGTTAGGAGGATAGTAGTCTCATGCAGCCACACCTTTTTCCATAGCATTGTACGTGTCAGGACTAAAGAAAGGTCTGGAAGCACCCATTATCATTCTGCTAGAGAAGAAAAACTGCTCTGGCTTGTTTGTATTTCTTTCAACCAATCATAATCATCTTGGAGGCAGTAAGCCAGGGGTGTAGTGACAGTGCCCTCGCAGAATAGTGCTGGGGGAGCTTATTTTAGTTGAACATTTGCATGTGGGGAGCTGAGCACTGTCATTTTTAAATGAAAAAAAAATAAAAACACAAAACACAGTAAAAGACGTTATATCGACTTTGTGATTTGACTTTTAATGATAAAAACAGACAAACATAACATGACAATCAGTGCTGTGGAGATGAAACCCAACTGTACTTAAGTTCTGGAGGTGCTCACTGGACTCATTAAAACCACAGTCGATTTGTTAGCCACGTTATCACAGAAGCATGTCATCGGCATATGCCGCTGCCAAGGTAAAAAGAAATCGAAGGGCATGTCAACAAGTTGTTTTATTCGTTGTAGATCTTTACAACAATTCACAGAAACAACAAAGCATCCTTTTTTTTTGTCAAATTTTCTGCCATTTTCTGTGTCTAAGTTGTTAGCTCAGAGGTTGCTGTTGTTGCTGTTTCCAGTAGCAAAGTGGATTCTGAAAACAGGCAGATAGGGCAGGAAAATGCTGGCCTAAATAGCTGGCCCATGGCAGGTTTATAGCCACAGCCTACATCCAATGAGTCAGACTAGGAGGACACTGACTTAAAGGTATTGTAATTTTCCAGGTCCAGGAGCCGACAGACGACGATGAATATGAAGTCTGTGATCCCAGTGATAGTGAGTATTAATTCAAACAATAACTGAATTGTTTTCCACCTATTTTTTTTATAAATAAAGACTGCCACCACAAATCATTCTGGTGTGCTACACCATCTAAAGGTTGAGCAGTGGAAAGAGAAAAATATATTTCCTCATAGTAAACGGCAGTGGAAGAAGTACTCAGATTCTTTACTTAAGTAAAAGTAGAAATACTACAATGTGAAAATAGTCCACTGCAAGAAAAAGTTCTGAATTCAAAATGTTACCTAAGTAAAGAGAAGTATTATCAGCAAAATGTGGCGAAGAATCAAAAGTAAAAGTACAGATGATTTTATTTTATTTTATTTTTTAATTTCATTTTATTTATTTTATTTTTATAGAATATTATATTATTCTGTTTTTATCACCAACAAACACAACATGTATGAACATTTTAATGTTGTAGTCATTGAGGAGCCAATATTAAACTTTTTTTTCTGCTGGGTAGAGTGCTGCATCAAATCATATATGTTTATATGTAAAAAGTAATCAGTAACTAGAACGTGGTGTAATGTACAATATTTCCCTTGAAGATGTAGCTGAATAGTAGTAAAAAAAGTAGAAAAAAATGGAAATACTAAAGGCCTACTTCAAAATTGTACTTAAGTACAGTACTGAGTAAATGTACTTAGTTACATTCCACCGCTGGTAAATGGACAACAGTAACATATGATGTTTACCAAAGCTAACAGCACACACAATAACTGGTCACTTATTATTGTATTGTGTGGTCATCCAGGTTCGAGAAATAAACCTGCAGAGGGTCCACCTATACTTCGACCCAAACCTTTGCCCAGAGAGTAAGCAGCACTTTTTTCATACAGTAACCTGTTTAAGCTTTAAAAAGGGAATAACTGATTGTTTGGGCATCTCTTTTTTTCTTTCAGGAGGTCACCAAAACCACCTTTAAGGCCGGTAAGGATGTCAAAGATTTGCAAAATTTAAGATTGACTTTGAATTATCAGACTTTTTTTATTATACAGAAAATCATTAAATATGATTTTGTTTGTTGTGTGTTTGTTTTTTGCAGAGACCAGATTTAAAATTTGACAGTAAGTGTTTACTTGTGTTTTATTCAGATACTACATGTGCACAACACTAGTCACATCAGGGTTTTTTATTAAACATTGTACACTCAGCCAGTTAGTGCCAGTCACTTCTGATTGAGATATTTTCCTGAAACACTATTTCACCTATATTGTTACCACCACACACATAGATGGATTACTGAATGGGCCCACCAGCCACAGGCCCAGGGTCCAAAAGTGTTGGGAGCCCCTCCCTGCAAAATGTCACTCAAATAACACCAATGAATAGGAAAGAGACTCAAAATGACCACAAAGAGATGCAAAGGAACTGCTAAGGAGACCCAAAATGATTACAAGAAGAGGCAAATCAACCACAAAGAGACCCAGAATGACACAAAAGACACAAAATTACCACAGAGAAACACAAAACCACAAAAAGATGCTAACAATCACAAAGTCTGTGTTTCTTGCTCCTATGTAAGAGGGATGGTGGGGCCTTCTGCTTATCTGTGCTCAGGGACCCAGTGTCTCATAATCTGCTTATGGCCGCACCTTTCATTTACTCAGTGGCTGTAATTACAAACATACACATGCTCCATATACAGCACATTGATGACTTACTGTAAATTGAAGCCAAGTCATTAAAGATTTTCCACATTAAACCTATTCAAGTTAAAGCTGGCGGTTACACATGCACACTATGAGCATTGTAACAACTAAAAAACCTATTTACATGTTTCATTTGTGGAATGTGTCTTCAGTTTCTACTCATTACTAAACAGCAAACATAGCCTCGTTACCATATGTCTGGATTTCCACAGGCCACACACTGCCTGTGATGCAAATGGACCAGAAGCCTCAATCGAAAGCTTTTTCACTGGACTTCAAACGACCAAAGTAAGAAATGCAACATAGACGTTTACGCGATGCGTTTTATGTCCACTGAGCATACGCATTTTTAATGCTCCTCAACTGAGGAAAATTGCCTTTAATCACAGCTTGGTGCTGTGTGTTTACTGTGGTCTGCTCTGTTTGTGGTCTCTCTTGCAGAATTCCTCTTTTACAGCTGACCTCCCACAGTAAGTACAGCTCCTGCTCGAGTCTCACAACAACTAAATGCACAATGAAAAAAACTGAGAAACACAAATGTTACATTTCTGCATATCACACATTATCATGATGTTTGTGTCTGTTGTCCCAGAACCTGCTGACAGAGGTGTGTCTGCTGAAAATGACTCAATAGACCAAGACAAGGTGTGCACTTACATCATATTGGAAAGAACCTATTTACAAAGCATATCCGGTGATAGTTAAACATTCTGTCCTCCATGTACTTTATTTCAGGATGCAGATGTCTATAGGAAAACTTGGTATGCCAGCGAATGTGACCGCAAGACTGCTGACGATGTCTTGTGTCGCTCAAACAAAGTGAGGATCGCATTATTTGTTCTTTAATTTATTATTATATTGTTTCACATAACCTCCCCTATAGGTGGGTGTGACTGTGAGTGCTTTCTGTTTCAGGACGGGGCGTTCATGGTGAGGAAGAGCTCCGGTCAGGATGCACAGCAGCCCTACACATTAGTGGTGTTTTACAAGGGCAGAGTGTACAACATCCCGATCCGCTTCATACCAGCGACTCAGCAGTACGCTCTGGGAAGAGAGAAGAGAGGAGAGGAGGTACTCTTTATTTTTCTCAGTTTGACTGCCACTGTGGCCCAGTTGTTGACGACAAAATGGAGTTTATAGGGATTAATCAATGTTTTGCACAATGTTAAAAAAAAAAAGTCAGAGTCTAATTATATGCAGGCTTTCTGTCGGAAAGGGATTTCTAGGATAAGGTTAGGGGTTGAGTTAGAATGTATAGATTCTGTCAGACAGGACTTTCTGTCAGAAAGGACTTCCGCATCACACTGCACCAGAGCGTTATTGAGAGAGTTATTGCCTGGCCAACAGGCTTTTTTCACAGCAGACCAGAAGCGGAGCAGGGGTGGCATATAGGCCTAAGGCTCCTCAATGTTTTCTCAAAAGCCCTTAATATTTTAGGTTTTTAAAATACCATTAACTTTGTGTCATTCAGATAATAATATATGCTGATAGGGGTGTGCCATATTGTTCACGATAATATCGGTATAATTTTTAATATCCTCCTGAAACCTGAACTTTTGTTTGGTATGTATTTTTAATTTCTCCTAGTTATTTGGGATCAATATAACCCAACAAGTGTGAAAAACTAGACATTGTCAATGATAATTAAGTCCCAGTACATGCCCTCAAACAAGATGATGATAAAGTCCCAGTGTCCTCTAATGAGTACTTCCTAATAGTCTTAGCCTGTTACTGTTGCTAAAATTGGTCAAATTTGTTGCCATATTAAACTAGAAACATTAAGCATAAACAAGTTTCAGCCATATATTTTAATCAGGTTCACTGTAGTGTCGGGTTCAGCTGCAAACTGACTGGCAGAGATGGCTGCCATCTTGTTTTTACAGATGGCAAAAAAGTGACCATGAATGAGGACAACAGGTCTAACTTAAGTAGAATGAAGTATAAGGTCAAGTAAACCCAAACTGTGATGTCCTCATAGTAGGACGCAGGGTCTCAGAAGGATATGATATGAAAAATTCACATCATGATACTCGCAGTATTCCCGCTTGTTGTCATATTGACGTCATACTGTTCCGCATGGCAACAACAAGCATGGCTGAAAGCAAATTTTTACCGATTCCAAAAAGAGGAGCAGCTTCAGCAGTGTGGAATAAACTGTGGGGTTGTTAGACCTGAGCATCCTGAATGTTTTATGAACAGCTGCGGACTTCTCAGACTCTTTTAGCGAGTTACCACTAAGAGTGAACTCATTCAGTGGCTCCTCCGGCAGCAGCACAGCGTCTCTCCCTCTCCTCTCTCGCTGTGCGCACACAGGAATCAGTGTCGTCGAGTGATTTTGTCATAAACCTTTGGTGATGTAAAGCATAACCTAACACTCGCAGCTTGATGAAAAAATGTGAATATGCTATAGTTATGGTATCGTAAGAGCCTGCCACAGGTCACAGTGTGATGATTAGAGGAGAAATGGCAGAGCATAAAGGTCCAGGTGGGAAAAAACAAAACAACTCAGTCATTTGGGATTTTGCTAAAAGATAAGAAAATCACCTGTTGATTTATAAATACAGACCCCAGGGTTCATTTTTTTTTATATTTGGAAGCTGTTTAAATGTGTAATTTCTGGCAAATTTTATTTTGTTGGGACTGATATTATTGTAAACAGAATCTGAATCTCACTCTGAGTTATTGTTGCTGTTTACAAACTATAGAAATGAGAGCTCATTTTTGTTCAGTTTTTACTGAATATTTGAAGGTAAATTGTTAGGTTAACATGTAAAACGATATCACTTATTTTGTTTCAATTCTATTTTCTTAAATTAATAATAAACATTTTTTTTTAGTAATTTGTAATGTTGCCAAGAATACCCTGAAATATCATGATATTATTTTAGGGCAGTGTCTCCCACCCCTGTGCCCAGGTGGTTTATCCTAAACTATTCCCTAAAGAAATTGAATACATTTGAGTAAAAATTATTCTGTTGTTCTATTATCTAAATCAGAGTATTGAAAATGATATTTACTTGACATTGTTGGGGATCCTTGATTTCCAATTAGAGCAGCCCAGATTATTATGAAATATGTGAAATCAAATGTAGCAAATTTGTGAGCTTAACTTTATTTCTGTTAACTGTACTCCAGCAAAGGATAACAAAAGTCGGTTTAAACATTAGTAATGCTGTTTACGCCAAAGTCCTACCCTATCTATGTTATATAACTTAAAAATAGCTCTAACAATATTTGCTAGTCATTATGGACAGCTGTGGAGTCTGTCGTAACGGTCATTTTCATATCTATTATGGCATGACGTGGAGTTTTTACGGACGCTTATCAATCATACATTTTATGCTGAGATTTACCACACTCAAATTAAAAGATGGACAGTGAATAAAGTGCTCTATATAATAAATAGGGTTTGATATCAGACACAGCTAATGAGCTGGTGTGCACAATGCCAAGACTATCATAAGATTATTCCACAAATGGTTTTGTAAATCAACTTTCAAGATCATTTAAAATGTTTAGAGCAAGATTAAGAAAATATTAAATTTTACCTCATTAACATGATTTGATGATGGGACTACTAAGACGGACATGTAAACTTCTGACACCAACTTCATCATCCTTCTCTTTTGCAGTATTTCAGCAGCGTCTCCCACATCATTGAGAACCACCAGAAGCATCCTCTGGTGTTGATCGACAGCCAGAGTAACACCAAGGACGCCACCAAACTGTGCTACCCTGCCAGGCCCTAGATGACCCTTGCTGGTGGTAAACAGCAGACTGAACTTGTGCATCCCAACCTGCTTACCGTCAGACTGTTGTTCACAGAACTCACTGTGCGACACTTTTCTCCTTCTTCAGTGTTGATCTGTGGTCCTGTCAGCAGGACTGTATGCTGGACTTGTCTGCATTGCTGGCCATGCAGAGCCAAAATAGCACTGACTCAGATGACTTTTTAACTTGTGTTTTATTAAGATGTTTTTTTAATGCTTAGTCAGTAAACAGTGTGTTAAAATTAATGCAAGGAATGAGACGGTGAGGCTGTAGCTGAAGGACGCAGGTAGACAAAGAATTTGTTTATGACAGCAATACTTTGGGGAGCCAAAAATACAACGTTTTTGTTTTGTTTTTTTAATAAAACTTTTTTCTGGTGTTGTTATAACTCAGCTCACATCTTCAGTCATCACAAAATGCGAGCAGGGACTGACAGACTGGTTCATTTATTGTCTGGTCAACAAGTAATGCTATCATACTCATGCATAGGTGTTGCATAACAAGAATTCCTAGGCACTTTGTGAAAATTCTCAGGTAATATTTTACAGTACCTCTATCTGGACTATGTACACAATTATAAATCTTTTATCTAAATTGAAAAAGTATACATACAGTGACTTACTGACACTGAAATGTGCACTCCAGAAACAGGGATACATGCACAATATCAGTACATATAGGACAGGTATATCTGTCCAATGCTTATAATCTAACAAACACACACACACACACACACACACACACACACACACACTGTTCCCTTGCTGTGAATACTGAGGGATCATGGCTGCATAAGGAAATATTGAGCCACAGTAGGACACTGGTTGAGATTGTCGAAAGCTCAGGCCTGATAAGGTGAGGTAATGGGAAATATAAATCCTCCTTTCATAGTGCAATTAAAAGATAAGATTATCATTTCAAGTCAAAAGAGGAAACTTATTGAGGGAAAAAAAAAACCACATGATCAAATCATCTAGGCCTCTTGAATCCAGATGTAAAGCTCCAGTGTGTAGGATTTAGTAGCATGTAGCAGTGAGGTTGCAGAACTAAAACTTCTCCCATGTGTCAAGCGTGTCGGAGAACTATGCTAGCCAACGCAAAAACACAAACAGCTGCATCGAGAGCCAGTGTTGAGTTTGTCCACTCTTGGCTACTACAGAAACAATGTAGCGCACTCCGCCATGTCTTAAGATATAACCAGCTCATTCTAAGGTAACAAAAACACATTAATTCCTAGTTTCCGGTGATTATAAACTAATGAAAACAATATATTATATACCATATCTGCCAACAGATGCCTCTAAATCCTTCACACTGGACCTTTAAAAAAAACTTTGTTAGTATTTCATTGACATCACAAAACACAGGTTTACTTTTTTTAAATTAATCGTGTCTTTAGGGTTATCTGCCTCCACTTAATTAATGCAAGAAAATATACCTCTTACAGATAATACTATTATTTAAACATAATTTGGAGTTTATACAAAAATTTTACAAATACACTGATTCTTCCAATGGCCCCCAAAAAGCATCAAGAAAAGCATATAAAGGCTAAACCTAAGAGTCATAAATAAATGATGAATAAAACAGCTTATTGTCTTCTCTCTTTTTTTTTTCTTTTTTTTTTTAAACACAGTTTTGGTATATCTGAGTAACTTGTGGGTCTCTGCGTCCCATTCCATAAACATAAATATGATAGCTACCACACTGTAGAGCCTACCCGTACATAAACTGATTCATATAATTCAGATGGTATGGCAAATATACATATTACAGTGTTCTATAAAAGATTCCATATGACAGTGTACTTAAAAATCACCTTAAATAAAGCTATTGCGTAGACAAAGTACAAACAATACAAAGAACTAAATTATCAACACCACATCCTTGTGGCTTTACGAAGAATCACTAATGTACGAAGAGTTTGTATCAAGCTACTCCAACTGTGAGAGAGACAACAGGTAAATGTTCACCCTGAGAATGTGAACCCTCCAGGAGGCGTGAGAATGATTTGACTCTCCTCTAAACCAACCAAACAAAATTAAGACTTTAAAAAAAACTGAGGAGACTGGCTGTCACTGTTTCCATTATTGTTTTGTTTGTACTGAAAAGTCATGATTTTCCAGACTGCTTTTCATCCAGTGTGTGCGACATTAAGAGTTTTCACAGTTTGGCCCTTTCCACTCCATCAGGTGTCGCTGCCGATGGACCATCCACGTTTCCTCACTTGCAAAGGCCCTGCCGCAAAACCAGCAACGAAACTTCCTTGCGACATCCCCGCTGGGAGAGACTGCACCGACAACTTCATACTTTTTCCTGCTCAGCCTACGAAGTTTCAATTTCAACATAAATCTCTCCTGTACTGAGTTTTCAGCACAGCCTGGAGAATCAGGCTGGGCATCCAATGTGTCATTCGTCTCAGGGACCTTGCCGTCCATGGCTGAGAGAGCGTTCATAGTTCTTCGTGACAGTACAACCTTCTGCACCTCTCCTCTGTACCTGTTGATGACCTCCATGATCCTGGCGACCTCGGGGATGTCAGCATCTGGATGATTTAGCACCACAACAGGCTGGTCTCCCGCTGGACGCTTTACCAACTGAGATGGATTTATGGCTACTAATTTCAGGGTCCTCTCCAGGTTCTTTGGGAATGGCTGCCTCTGATGCACAGGGGCTGGTGAGGGATCCTGTAGGATGGCTTTTCCGGCAGGCAAGTTGGCGTTGCTGAGGAGATCTGGGCAGGGGTCAGTGGGCACTTCTCTGTCTCTCACCACCTCAACACTCTGGTCACTGTGTTCTGAAATGAGAGCATTACCTGCAAGACAAAAGTTGAAAATACTCATTTCAAAACAGACAGGTGTGCTATTGCAAATGTATGTAAAGAAGATGCCACTGCATGTTAAAACCTTAGCCATTATGGCTATGCAAGAACAGTAATTTGCCATCTTACCATGTGCTGTAATAACAGGTTGGGAAACAGGGGAAGACTTGGTGTAACTGCTATGGGGAGTCGCTCCATCAGCAGCTGAACTCATCTCATTGTCTGACACATGACACTCTGTGCCACTGCCGGATGTTCGGAGCTGTACGTTCTCAGGGCACATCTCTACTTCAGTCCTCACATCTGACTGGGCTGTCATACAAGCTGAACCGCTCTCGTCAACTTCTGCTTCCAAGAGCTGCAGGGACTTCTCTGTGTCATCCCGCATTTCTTGATGCGTCGACGGCAAGCCTTCGAGCACGACAGGCGTGTTTCTGTCCATATTTTTATACCCCATTGGCTTTGCAGCACAACTGGGGGTTAGCTCTTCTCCTGGCTTTGACTGCGGACTTGAAGCGATGGCTTCAGAGGGGTCGTCCAGATCAGTCTCAGAAGCTTTGGTCCATTTCTTCTGGTGTGCTTTTATTAGCAGCTTGTTTTGGAGAACCTGCACTGTCTCCTCTGTTGTCGTATGAGGGCTTGGCAGTCCATGATATTCATCCGTCAGACCACCTCCTGATGGAGACAAAGAGCTTTGAGACACCCACTGCTTCTCCTTTACTGGATTCTTCTTCAACACTATCTTTAAAGCCACACCTGATGCTCTTTTAGCCACCGTTCTAGATCTGGCCTTTCTTTTTCGTCTTCGTCTCTTCTTTTTTGGTGCAACTTTATGAATCTGCTCTTCGCTGTCATTTGTCAGCTTCAGCTCACTGGAGATATCACTCCTATCCTCATGCATAGGCTCCTCTGCTTTTTTATTATATTCCTTGATTTCCTGATCAATCTTTAACTCCTGATTCTCTCTGTTTTCCTGCATTTGAGTGCACTCAGATGGCTCACTGTGGACTGGCGTTGAGACAATGTTATTTAGTTTGGTTTCAGTCTGTGGACAAGGTGTATGATTGCTCAGATTTGACTGACATTCATTTTGGTCAACTACACAACGAGCATCATCAGGAGTACTTTCAGGGGTTTCCTTGTCTGATGATGTCATCATTTTCAACCTTTTGGCGTAAGTAGCACCGTTCTGAGCCACTGTTATCTTGTTCTTGACAGTCAGGACGGTGAGATCCGACGAGTTAGACACGATGCCATTCTCTGACCTCGGGTGAAGATTCATGTCTTGAGGGACATTTGACAAAACGGTTTTAAGAGCCTTGGTCCATTTCTGATTACCGTTTTCCCCGGCAACAGATTTCATCAAGAACTGTTGAGTCTCCTCTAGTGTTGTTTGTGGATCTGACAGATGGCAGTATTTATCCAGGAACTCTCTCCCTGGCAGGGAAAGACAGTCCTCTGTCAGCCAGCACATTTCCCTAACTGCACTTCTTGTTAATCTAGGCTTAATTTTTGGGACTGGGTCATTTTGTTTCATTGCTATGGAGCGAACCTCCTCTTTCTTCTTCTTCTTGCTCTGATTACCATTCTGGCAAAAATGGACAGCTTTGACGTGCCTAGTGAGTAACCATTTGTAAGAAGTTGCATAGTCACAGTGCTGACAACGTAAAGATCGAGTGGTTGTTTTAGGACCATACTTATTCTCAACCTTTACGTGCAGTGATAGATTATTACCTCCTTCCAGGCCCAAGAGCTGCAGTGACTTCTCAGTGTCATCTTGCATTTCTTGATGCGATGACGGCAAGCCTTCGAGCACGACAGGCGTGTTTCTGTCCACGTTTTTGGACCCCATTGGCTTTGCAGCACAACTGGGGGTTAGTTCTTCCCCTGGCTTTGACTGCGGACTGGAAGCGATGGCTTCAGAGGGGTCGTCCAGATCAGTCTCGGAAGTTTTGGTCCATTTCTCCTCTTTCTTCTTCCTCTTGCTCCGATTACCATTCCGGCAAAAATGGATAGCTTTAACGTGCCTAGTGAGTAACCATTTGTGAGAAGTCGCGTAGTCACAGTGCTGACAACGTAAAGATCGAGTGGTTGTTTTGGGACCATACTTATTCTCTCCCTTTACATGCAGCGATAGATCATTAGCTCGTTCCAGGCCCAAGAGCTGCAGTGACTTCTCTGTTCTCTGTTCTCTGCCCAAATCATGTGCATATGTGTGCTCTAAAAATAGTCTCACATCACCTGTGGAGAATTTCTGACACATGTCACATGCATATTTGCCATTTTGGCAGTGATACATAGTCAGGTGTCCACTGAATTCAGGCCATGTGCGCTGAACATTGTCATGACAAATGCTGCAACTAGAAAAAGTGTCTTTGTGGCTTAATAGATGAACCTGAAGGAAGGAGAACTCATGCGTACGGAAAGCACACAGATGACAGGAAAAAACTGGTGGGCTCCCTCTGTGCTTTTCCTCAAAGTGTTTCACTAAGTCTTTGGGAACATATTCCAAGTTGTCCCTGCATTGGGAGCATGTGAACCTGAGTGTATTGCCGCTGTCATTTGTCCTGTGCTGACCCTGCTGTGTTCCCTGTGGGGGCTTCTTTGATGAAGGCCACACTGTGCTTTGCTCCCACTCCTCTGCTATCTTCTTTGGTCCATGCTTATCTTCACTTTGCATAGTTGGAGGCTGAACGGCAATCTTCCTGAGGTGGGGCCGTTTTTGCCAAACTGTATTCTTCTTGTTGACGCGCCGTTTATTATCTCCTCTGGAGGTAGCTGCGCAAATATCCACGGAATCCATGTTTTTTCAGGTCTCTGACAGAAAAAAAGCAAGAATCAGCGACAAAATAATGCAGCCTCAAGACAAATGCAACAAATGGAGGGGTGCTGGTTCAACTGCATTTACGTTTTGCATAAATTTCATTTTAAAGAACAGCATGTTGTGTGTTTAGATTGCTGTTTCATTATTCACAGTGAAGCCATAAAAAGAGGCTGCTTTCACAGTCCTACTCTGCATGTTATTAATGTTGGTCCACCTGTTGCTGGCTATGGTTCAAAATGCCTGTGCATGGATATTTATTCATTTCACTCAAACCAGGTTTAAAACAACGACTTCAGATTATTATCTGCTCCCCAGGTGCAGGAAACTGCACTTTAACTCACCTGCCCACACAATAGTTTTGAACTTGCTGAAAACACAGCTACACACGCTACGGTGGGAGGCGATATTAAAAACCTCCTAAAACCAACAAAGGTACAAATAAAAAGACAAGAAAGGCTTGAGGTAACACTTGCTTGTAGCAGATTAATCGGTGAATCGTGCGGCCATTGTGCAGTTTGAGTTGACCACAACAAAGTGATGAGACCGCCTTTGTAAGGAGCAACGACCGCCCTGGGAATTGCGAAGTTACGATAAAACTATCCCACCATGATACCGTTACAGCCTTTCACCTTTAGCATGAAAGCACATGTTATTCTTTAACATATGAGCTAACTGTTAAAACGTTTTCGGAAACAGCGTTTGTGTGATTTGAATTAACGTGACGCGACGAGAGCTTACAAAGACGAAATAACTTGAAGAATAAACAGCGTGGCAACAAAGTTACGCCACAACAGTTTTTCAACCATGCATCGAGTTAGTAGTGCAGATAAACCCGCCGGGTTGTGTAGATATATCATGAAGCTGTAGTTGTGTGTGTAGTTGTCTCGGTTTTTACCTTTTCTTTTGTGGGGAGCTTGACAGCTCAGCGAGTGGCAGCCATGATGGTTCATACGGGGATTACAGCCTCTGAGCTGCTTTAGCTTTTAGCCTTGTGCCTCCGACAGAGAGAGCAGTCCGAGCTGTCCCGGGCCTACAGCTCTACACAAACACCGAGCTGTTTTAATGCAAACACTGCATTCATGTACAGATTTATTCACATGGGAATACTTCATGTGTGTCAGTGTAAAGTAAAGAAACCCCCAAGCGGTATAAAATAACCTATCTAGCATCCGCTGGTAGCTACATCCATCAAATAAACTGTCTCAAGTTAAAATTGTATGCTGCATAAAGGAGAGTGAAGGATGGTAAACTGTTGGACTGAAACATTAATATGTCATTGTCAAATACCACAGTAATACAGTGTACAAGCTGCCAGGCAAGTAGTTTGTGCCCCCTGCACTGTATCTGCCCCAGATAAGTGTGGACCACTGAATTACATGTTAAGCCTTCAGGGACTGTTCTTTACTTATCAGAGGAGAGGAGTGGCTGGGGTTGAAGTCTCTCTTTTTTCTTTTTTTTACCCTTGCATGACCTTCCCTCCACCATAAATTAGTTGTTAGATTTTAAAAACGCACCTTTTGATGTTTGAAAGTTAAAAGTTAAACGTTGAAGACGAAATCCTGGAGTTGAACATAGCCTTGGTTTTTCACTCTTGTTATGCAAGCTGATGATTTTCATAAAATATCACTATTTTAAACTCAGATTTTTATTTCATTTTTTTCTGTTGCACATGGTGTGTCCAGAGACCATTTGAAACTTGAAAATCCAGCAATAATTTCTGTTTTTACAATTTCTGGCTATAATATATTAAAAAATCTTAAGTATATATACAACCTATAAATGTGTATGCCCCTCCCCTAAGCCAAAATAAAAAACACAAGTCCCACCCCAGTTCACAAAAAATTGACATACCCCCCCCCCTCCATAAGTAATGAACAGTCCCTTAAAACATGCTGCAACATACATTTACCAGCCTCTGTACATAAAGCATTAAATTGGGCATTGGAGGTAAAAGGCTTCAGATTGAAAGAAAAAAATAACTAAAAACACATTTTGTACAATTTAAATAATCTATAAATGATCTATAATATCACATAATCAAACTTTGATACTGAACTCATGACAATAAATGTACAGAGAAAATCTGCGAGAGTTCAATGAGTTCAACAAGGGAACATTAAGACTATAACATGAAACTGAACAATTTTTAAATGGAAACTGTTTATAAGAAAATACATAAAATCTTTTATGTGCCATGTTGTACTTCCCGGCATTCAGTCTCTCATAGCCAGACTTATCTCACGCTGTGCCAGCGCTGGAGATACAGTAGTAATGTAATGACCATTATCTTGCAAAACACTCAGGGAGTGTGGCTGCAGGTTACTCTTGCTTGAAACAGGGCAACCTTTGGGTCATCTCTGCAGTTCACAAATCACATTAACATACAATGACGGGCTACTCCACACAGTTCAATAACAGCCACAAAAATAGGCCACTAGCCTTGAGTTCAGTGAATGTGAGACACTTTGTTGCATCTAGATGATGTAATCTGTAGACTAATTTAATCCAGTGACCTTTTAGTGGTCTTTAGTAAATTTATAATCTATTTAATCTATAGATAGATAGATAGATAGATAGATAGATAGATAGATAGAATACTGTAAGAGTATTGAGGGTGAATGTTCACATATATTGTGTGCCACAAATCTCAGTGTGAACGCCTGGGTTACCCACTACACAAGAGTGTTTGTGCATTTTCACATTGTTCTCAACAGTGCATTTCTTTCCCCCAAAAGCGGACACAGAGTTGGCCCGTCTGGCTATAACTTGGATCCAAAGCCAGGGCTGATATCTCCAAATCACTTTACATCAACAAATTGGAGATCAGCATTTCTGGATATATATTGGCGCAACCAAATACACAGCAACTCTTCGGCTTATCTTAAACCAGTTTGTTTAAAGTAGACATTTGGAAACATGTTTCAACCTTCTCTGTGTACACTGATGCTGTCTGAGCAGAATGCCAGATTGTTTTCCCCAAAAGGCAGCATGGTGATGAGAGCCTACTCTGAATGACATACTGATGTTGCGATGTAGTATGTGGATGACATCAGACGACAGGAAGTAAACAAGCTGTTGCCTAGCAACATATTTCCGTAAATCTGTCTATAAAGATTGAAAATGACGCGAAAGTGCTGTTACAGTTCCACCAGCTGCAATGACGGTGCAAAGACACCAAGAGCTCAGATGATGAACACCCAGAAACACTCACCAAACAGAGCACACTGGGCTTTTTCAGTAGGGAGGATTCAAGACACAGGCACTAAAACAGCATTTCAAAGAGATGGTGAATACAGGTATATTCAGGCAGACAGTATGAGAACAATAATGTCTTTTTTGACCAGTAAAACATGTAAACATGATCTAATAGAAACCCAAAGTACAGGTATGAACCTGAAACCTGAACCTGAAAGAGGTGATATAAGCATAAATACGGCACCTTTAAAATGTAACTTTGTGTACTTAAAAATGTGTCATCTTGTATTTACTGGCGTTATATGTGTTGGATCAACTTACTACTAATACTTTACAGCTTACAAACTCTAAGGCAGCCTGCAACTTCTTGACTTTTATTGTGAAATTTGTCAGACATTACTATGGATATGCATTCCATCATTTCTGTGTGACTAATTAGTTTGTTATTAAATCTTATGTATATGAGTCTATATGGGGAGAGTGACCTTTGTGCTGTCAATGGCTTGGAACAGAGCCTTCCCAAAACTAAGATAAGGTAAAGATGAGCTGACCAAGGAATGTCTGATGTACAGAAGAAGAAAAAAAAAATCAGTGGTTCAGATTTAGAAACCAGGTGAGTCATTCAAGATCTTTGATGATGTAGACGGACCTAAAGATGATGCCCACACTGCCGGTACTGATCCAGTGTTATATCAATAACTGACAGAGAGCTTACATCCTCTGCTTTGGTGTTTCTCTCAGTCTGCTCACAGAAAGAACAGCAGTGGGTTGTTCACATTCCTGTGCAGGTCAATGGCCGTCAGCTGCCCTCCACCGAGGCACTGCATGACACCACGGAGATGAAAAGCACAGAAAGGAGGGCCACCAGCTCCCTCCACCCAGGACACCATTTGCTTCCTCTGGGAGACATTTCCAGCCCATTAAGAACAAGAGTACCCACCACCTCAATAGCCTTCACCACAGAGCAGTCAGCGTTACCAATGCTCTTAACACTCACCCCCTGCATGCAGCCACAATCTCTGGACTGCTGTTATATATTGTTAAAGCACAACATGGAAACACTTTGACGTCTGTGCACCAGTGCTCCCTGCAGAACAGAAGAATGTAAGCAGCTTCCAGCACAATACAGCTGCTAAAATTATAGTGAAATGTAACTAGCAGATGACACAGTATTATAGATATAGTTCCTAGATTTCAGTAGTGTTTTCAAAGTCACACATTCAATTAAGTATTTATGAAAGCTCTTTACAGGAGGAATTTTGTGACCAATCCACTGTTACAAAATGACTGGAAAATGGATATGACACAGCTGGATCATACTAGCTCCATGAATACACTTTCTTGGAAGCCACAGAGGAGTCGACACACTAGTTTCACCGTTTAGAATCATTTACAAAGCTCATTTCCTCCTAATGCTGCCAGATTAACAAAGTAGACATCCCTCTAGCGCAGTGCATTAGACGAGTTCCTTTGCTTTTGAAAGACAGGGAAGCCATTGTAACATTGATGTCGCTTTAACCTATTTGGGTCAAATTGAACTGTGCTGTGTTGCTGGGGCAGACTGACCCACTTTGAATTTGTACTACATAAATGACACAATGAATTATTTTACCAACGTGAAACTTCACATGAACAGCGTCTTTCCTGGGAAGAACATGCACAGGAATACATTTAGTTACATATAAAATACTGTATAAAGGTAGTACACATAAAATATTTATATTGTTATATATCTCCTTTAGTTCAAATGAGCAAGCAGGCTAGAGACAAAGGGTATAAGTAATAGATTAAACCAGTCTAGTTATAGGAAATGTGCCAAAAAAAGGTAATTTTGCTTTTTGTAACCTTACCTTGATGTAACACTGCTCTCACAGCAATTTACTCATAAACATGCATGCTAATACACATGTACACATGTATTTTCTTTGCCTTTTGTCAGATTTGCACCATATTTCATACATTTAACACAACACGTCACACATGGATTCACTTACTGTGGATTTCAGTTCCTCCCAAACTATTTTGCCACTTTGTACTTCATGACAGAGAGAGGGACAAAACAGATAAATCCCCACCAGCATCATCCAGCCTAAACCAGCATCATGATGAGCTGAGTTGAGGGATGCTCATGGTGCCTCGGGGCTAATGCAAAAGAGCAAGACAAATGGGATAGTGACAGATGGGTGTCCTCTGAATGTTATGTACTGTAGTAAAATATCAGTTTAAAACAAATAGGATATCTACAGCCCAACACATGAAAAACGTGTCTCAGTTTATTTTCAGGGTAACCACTATTTACAGCTTCATCAGGCCAAGGAGGAGGCGTACAGTAGTGGGGGCAGACTCCTGTGCAACCAGGCCAGAAATACACAGACAAAGGAGATCAGAGAAGCGAAGAGGAGATACTCTGAAAAGCTGAAACACAGGTTTTCAGCCCACGACCTTGCATCAGTGTGGAGAGGCCTGTAGGACATCACTCATTACAGGAAACCACCTCCACACTTAGTGAAGACCCATCAACTGGCCAGCAATCTGAATGTGTTTTACTGTAGCTTTGATAAACCCACTTTCACACCCCTCACCCTCTCTGACTCAGACCACGTCCACTCTAATACGCTTTCATTTTAAAACAAT
This sequence comes from Epinephelus moara, assembly GCF_006386435.1. Lineage (NCBI taxonomy): Eukaryota > Metazoa > Chordata > Actinopteri > Perciformes > Serranidae > Epinephelus > Epinephelus moara. Next base: position 11,796,770 of record NC_065524.1, read on the forward strand.
CTCTGTAAACACAAGCATTTCAGCACTGTTTCAGAAATAATCTCCATCCATACCAACACGCCTAAAATTGCAAATCACATGACCATTCATGTACACTGGGCATGCACATGCCAGTGTAAACAGGAAGTAGATTGTCTACTCCTTGGCTGGTTGCTTGGTTACAGAAAATACTACAAAGATGGCGAAAAGTAAGACCAGAGATTTCTTCGCTTGGACCGACAATGAGGTGGAACAGTTATTGAAAGTATGATGAGTATAAGGTGGACAAGGCAGTGGAAAACAAATTGGGAGTCATTGCAGATCAAATATGGCAACACACTGAAGTGGTACCAGGAGTATTATCCATCGCCGGAGGAAGACATGACAATGGGAAAGGCGTAGCCACACAAGAAGGATCAAATCACAAGTTATGTAGACCTATCTATAACAGTTTGGCTTGATAACTTCAAACTCAATCAAGGTCTCTGTTTTAGGGGTTTGGAAATGCCAGAGTAGTGTGGATGCCAGGTGCAAATGTAGAAATAGCTGTATGTTTTATAACAAATTTTTAGTGTGGATGTAGTCACACAATGAACCCCCCCGCCCCATCACCCACTTACCCCTCACTACTGACCCCCCACCGGCATTTAGGATTTGTGAAGAGGAAGTGTGACTGACAGGAGATCAGAAGGGCTCCAGGCCCAGACGGTGTGTCTCCATTCTGCCTGATTGTCTGTGCTGACAAACTGGCCCTCATCTTCAAACAGATTTTTTACGGATTACTGAAGCTGTGTGAAGTTTTCTCCTGCTTCAACTGCTCCACTAGTATCACCAAGAAACCCTCCATCACAGGATAAAGTGACTACAAGCCCATCACCCTGATGTCTGTGGTCATGGCTCCTGTAAAAGACTGGTGTTGTCCCACCTGAGGGACATCACAGGACCCCTGCTTGCCCCCCTGCAGTTTGCCTACAGGGCAAACAGGTCAGTGGATGCGGCAGTCAACATTGTACATCCTGCAACACCTTAGTCTCGCCATGTAGACTTCAGCTCAACATGCAACACAATCAGCCCAGATGTCCTCTACTCCACACTCACCCAGCTCACTGTGCCAGCCTCCACCTGTCAGTGGATCACTAACTTCCTTACAGATCGGAGGTAGCAGGTAAGGCTGGAAAAAAATAATTTCTAGCACCCAGACCATTGGCACTGGTGTTCTCCAGGGATGTATGCTCTCCCCACTGCTCGTCTCCCTCCACACCCACAACTGGACCTCAGGAGACCCGTCTGTTTAAACTCATGAAATCTGCAGATGACACAGGGGTCATCTGCCTGATCCGGGGCAGCTATGAGTCTGGACACAGACAGGAGGTTGAATAGCTAGCCCTCCGGTACTGTCAAACCAACATAGAGCTCATCACTTTAAAATCTGTGGAGATGACAGAGGAATTGGTGCCCCTAAAACCCACACTGAACAGCACTCTGCAGAATCCTTTGGGTTTCTGTGATCCACAATCCCCCAAGACCTAAAGTGGATGTACAATAATGACACCACCAGGAAAAAGGCCCAGCAGAGGATGTACTTCCTGCGCCAGCTCAGGAAGTTCAAGCTGCCTCAGTAGCTGCGGATACAATTCTGCCATTCCAGTCTGTTCTCTGCACATCTGTGTGGTTTAAATTGGCTAGCAAACAGGGCAGGAACAGACAACAACAGGCACTCAGGGTTGCTGAAAAAATCTGTTCCTGTTCCCACCACTTCCCTCTGATAGGCGCAACAGAGCACTGTACGCCAAAACCAAGAGGCAACCTCTGGGGCTGAAAAATGAAGCCAACACAAAGTGCCAAAAACTGCAGTCCTTGAACAGTCCAGAAGCCAATCAATCCGCATAGACCCCCATGTTAAAATGCACAACTTTTTTATATGACTCACCTGTTTAAATTATATTAAAGCTTAAAGTTACGCATGATTAAGGGTGGGTCGCTTTGAGTGACAGGCTACCGATAGTGTCCTCAGCTTCTCAGTCAGATCCACCCCTTACTCCTCCACAGCCCCAGCCTGTCACCCACCGGTCATTTCTGGCGTCAACAAAACAAGATGGTGGCAGCTGAAATGCCAAACTCAAGGTTTCAAAATGGTAGTCCACAAACCAATGGGTGACATCATGGTAACTACGTCTGTACAGTCTATGGCAAAAACAGCCAAACAGAGGAGCAGTTTCTTGCTACAGGCAATCACTATGATTACCATTTAATAGCAGTCCAAGGAATCAGAAACAGTCCCTGTGGAATAACCCTGAAACACCAAGCATCCACTTTACCAGTAAAGTATATACTTTTATAGTATAAACATTGTAAACACTGTAAATATATGTCAAGAACACTTATATTGTCATACCCACCTACCCCGTGTATATAAACAACCTGTTGCATTTATCATTCCATATTTATTTCAGCACCCCCTGCACTCTGCACTGTCACCTGTATTCTATCAGAACTCCACACCAAAGAGCTGGTGGAACACAGAGTGAAGGTTGCCAGTGAAATGAAAAATAACTAAATAAATTCACCTTGAATGTTTTTCATAAATAATCTTAATTTTTTATTGGCCAGATTTTCAATCACTATTAATGTTTACCTCATCAGAGGCATGTGCATATTTCAGCTGTGGAAAACTGGATCCTCTCAACTTCCCTTTCACATGGATTGCCTGCATCAGGCCTGTGATTGGCTGCGTGAGTTACCGTACTAACTTTTAAGTGGCTGCGTCCTGTGTGCGGTACCTGGGAATGGAGTGATGCTTTCAAGTGCTAATCAGGAAATTGAATCACTTTAGAAACTTTCTGGGAGAGAGTAGAAAAATCGGACTTAATATTTCTGGTTAAAAATGAAATTGTACCAAAACTTAGAGGATTATTTCAACAATGAATAAACCATGTATGACGACGGTTGTACTAGAGCGGCACTGATAAAAATTAAACCCATCATAAGATGTAATAACAATGTAGCCTTGTAGCAAAAACTATGCATATTAGAACATGTTTTGTGTTGTTCACCCGCTTAACACCACTTTTTGGCTTTCCCCGCTTCATTTCCATGGATTGTTAACGCGCCCTTGACATAAAGCTGGCGTTTCCTGAAGCACTTGAAGGCAGCAGTGGTGTTTGCTGAACTCGTGCTGTGGCGAATAGCCTCAGTGACTACAACAATGAGTTTGAGCAAGCAGGGCCGGCTAGTTTGAAGTTTACTTCAGTGAAACTGCCTGTAATATTCACTATATGTGCTAACTGGGTGAGTCTCCACTTTTCATACGCCAGCTTCAATGGTTTTTATTTCCTAGTTTGGAAAAAGTCAATGAACGATAGGCGACTGATCACTGGGCCAACTCCTGATCCGCTAACGCGAACAGTTATGTGGCGTTACAGGACACTTCAGCAAGTTAAGAGAGTTTTTCTATGTGTAGATCATCCTCAGAACAAAGTCTGTCTCCGGATTGATTGTCTTTCATATGATTTGCCTTTCACAGGGTTTCAAAGCACTGTGTTAAATGGAGCTAGAGGACCAATGGTGGAAAGGACAACTCGCTGCAGATATATACCAGGCGCTACGATACAAAGTGAGGGTGACACAATAAACTCAGTGATGGCTGCCATAATAGACAAAATGAAACCACTAACCACTATGGAGAGAAGTGTTTTTAACTTGAGTCATGCTTTATTTGCTTTTGCATATGTTGCATCACATCTTTTCTTTGTGTCACGCTGTTTTATGTAGTTATTATTGTCTTTATGTAGATTTGCCACTCCCAGATGAATCTGTGTTCTTTGTAACATGAATGTCTCTGTTTTGGATTTTTTTTTAGGCAGATACCAAATAAATCCATAAAAATATCTGATGCATTGGTAGATTTTTTTTCCTTTTTTTTCTTTTTTTGTTTTGTTTTGATAAAAGCACAACATAAACAAATATTCCTCACAATATGTAACTAGAAAGTAAGAGAAAAATGGTGCAGTGTAAAATGAAAATTGCTGTCTGGTGGACAAAATTATGGAGACAGTTTTTGAATTATGCAAAGCAAAGCACATTTTGATAGCTCTACACTGTAGTGTCTTGTAACTTACCTGTCAATATGTCAAGTATGATGGATGTGCTCAGTATTCAAACAGAAAACCAAACTAAAATTTATTGACCGTCAAGTCTGACATGTTGTCCAACAGGAGCTCAAGTTGCCTCCCTACAAAGGCCAGTCCCCTCAGCTCAACTTCAGACGGTACTTTGCAGACCTCATAGCCATCGTCAGCAACCGCTTCAAGCTGTGTCCTGCAGCCAGACACCTGGCAGTCTACCTGCTGGACCTCTTTATGGACCGTTATGATGTCACGGTGCAGCAGCTTCACATGATCTCACTCTCATGTCTTCTTTTGTCCAGTAAGTCTGTAGCTGACCCTCCACTCCAGCGTGCGATTGCTCAGTCTCTGCATGGTGTGATGTTTTGTAACTTTTTTTTCATTGCAGGTAAATTTGAGGAAAGGGAGGACCGGGTGCCTAAACTGGAGAGCCTGAACAGCCTTGGCTGCATGAGCTCCATGAACCTGGTCCTGACCAAGCAGGGTTTACTTCACATGGAGCTGCTCCTGCTGGAAACTTTCCAGTGGAACCTGTACCTGCCTACTGCTGCTCATTTCATAGAGTACTACCTGTCCATTGCTGTCCACGAGGGAGACCTCCATGATGGCTGGCCCATGACCCTCCTGGAGAAGACCAAACTATACATGGCCAAGTATGCTGATTACTTCCTGGAGGTTTCCTTGCAAGGTAAGTTTCATTCCATCCATAAGGTCTTACAAATGGCCCTCCTTCGTGTGATCAGAAGACAAACAGGTGTCCTGGGGTCCTTAAATTGGAGTTCAGTTTCCCTCAATTTAATTCAAAAGGGATTATGCAGATTTGAGAATGTATACAAATGACATAGGTTTAACTATCACCACTCATACCTTCCTACATACTGTAAGGAAATCAAATGAGAGTTTAAAGGGTTTTTAAGGCTGGCAGGCAACCTGTGTGAAAAACACAAATGTTCTAATGCTGTCTTTTTTGGCTGATTATTTTATGTATAAAAAAAATACCTCCTTGGGTTATTCTTCACAGAATACAAGGGGAACAACAATGTCGACCCACAAAATGTGTCTTTTAGCTTTTTTCCTTATTTCATCCAGATGGTATGAGAAAATAAAGCTCTTGAGATAGTTTACAGTCTTTAGTAATTAAATGTAACTCTGTTTTCCTGTGTCCATCCATCTGTGGTTAAAGAAATACTTCACCTGCAAAATGACCATTTGTTTATCAGTTACTCACCATGTGTTACCTTTTAATTTATAAAGAAAACCTTGGTTTTCTTGCATGCTCTGCAGTGAACGGAGAATCCAAAAAAGGTGACAATTTTTTATTAAGTTAAGTCAATGGGAACCATGTTTAACAACAGCAAAACTATATCACAACATCTTTTTACAAGTTGTCAAGCAATTTGTGGTGTATAATCCAAGTCTCATTTATAAAATCTTATGTGCAAACACTTCAGTACAAACAGTCTCATGCACAGCCACGTAGCGGGCCTGGACACATGCGTTTGAACTCTGCACAAGCAGAGCTTATGCACATGTGCATGGTCAGGCGCACTCAGGGTGCATTACTCGTAGGCAAAAGTGCGTTTAATCATAATGATTTAGAAAAATGCATGTGTTCCGAAAGTACTGAGCATATGACTTGATAAATGAGATTGTACTGCATGAGTTGTGTAAGAATTCATAAGATAATGTTTTGATATAGTTTTGCCTTTGTTAAATGCTGTCTCTGCTTACTTAAATTCACAAAGAAGGTTTTTGGATTTTTCGTTAACCATGAAGGCTTGCTAGAAAAACAAAGATTTCTATACAAAATCAACATAACAGGCGATGAATAACTGATGTGCAAATGGTCATTTTGCAGATGAAGTATCCTTCTAATATATTGTAATCAATATAAAAACTTGATTCACAATTTAAAACATTTAAATGTGTGACTTAAAGTCAGCTGAACCACAACAAATCATGTGAATTCCATAACAAAAGAAAATCTGAGCTGGCAATGGCTGCTACTCTGCTAAGCTAGTTAGCTTTAGCATATGTTTAGCTAGGTTTTTATTCTGTTTCATGACTGAATTTATGTGGTTATGTGGAAAAACACAAAGTTGTGAGAAAAATATTGTTTTGTGAAAAAGGATATTTTTTATTTACAGGTAACAGCAAGGGAGAAATCAAGAAGTAAATGTAGTTGTAGTTTTAGCTTTAGCGAAGGCTAGCCATGTTCAGCTCACTAGCTAGCTTTCACTTGGTATAGCCCTCTTGTTTTAGCTGTCGTCGTCTGTCTGTCTATGGCAGGGAGACAACAGGTGCAACAGCAGCTTCAACAGCCAGTTGATTTTATATGCATTTTTCATGGAAATGTTAATGAAAAATAATATTTTATGGGGTAAAATTATTAAAATTATTAAAAACTTAGATTCGGGCCATAACTCTGTATTGACCAGTTCTGCAGTTTTTGCTCCATGTGATGATGGATTGCTGTTTTCTTTCTTCCCTCAGATCATGTATTTTTGTGTTTTGCCCCCTCACTGGTGTCTGCTGCGTGTGTGGCCACCTCCCGCCTCGTCCTCCACCTGTCTCCTACATGGCCACCCCGACTGCAGCGCCTCACAGGCTACACATGGGAGAACCTAGTCCCATGTGCCGAGAAACTACTCATGTGTGTATTAGTCTGTTGCTGAGATGATATATACATGCTCATGACCGCTAATGAAAATAACTGTAGTGACCAAGGACAATCTAACATACAGGAGTTGATCTTGATGCATTGATGAAGATGAATACTGACAACACACAGTGCATGCTGCTACATTACACAAGGACAATAGGATGTCACACACATTACAGATAGTAGATTACACATTTAAGTCACACACTGAGCACATGTCACCTTACAGCACTGATTTTTTTCCACTAATCAGGGTGCAACTCTTTGTTTCTTTTTCTCTAGTGCACATGACAGTGACGTCAAAGAGGCCAACAAGCAGAAGTGCCAGAAGCCTGGCCAGCAGCAGCAGGGCCAGACGGTGTACCACAGTTCAGGTCAGACAGCCACTGTGGCCCAGTACCTGCACCGGCCCAGCGTGCAGTACCCCCAGCAGGTTCCGCAGCCGGGCCTGGCCCCTAACCACAGGCCTGCCTCCTACCTCAGCCACTCCACCGCCAGCCTGCAGGGTCCTAACGGCCCCCAGCATGGCAACACCCAGGCCATCACTGCCTCCCAGGATCCAAAGTCCAGCATTCCCAACAGGGCTTACCAAGTCAGCATGCACTACACCTGCGCTGCTCCATGCTTTGATAGATGATAGATTTTCAGATAGATGTAGTTATTTTTGAGGAAGAAGAGATAAGAGATGTGATCTATTTCTCTTGAACAAAACAGAATTCACCAAAGGAAAGAGTGTTTTTAATTTGAATAGACTTGATGAGATTGGTACAGCACTTTGAAAGACAAGGCGTATACAATGTGCAATATGCATACTTTGCTGTCATTTTCTGTGGAGAGCCTGCATTAGGATATTTGATTTGATTTGTTTTTTTTGTTTTTTTTGAGATATCGGTTATGAATGTTGTTGTGAGGCTGCCAGAGGCAGAGTTTGCACCACTGTGCTGAGTAGTGTTACTGTATAATTTAGCTGCAGACCAAAAGTCCTGTATTTATTTGAGCCAAATTACCTCAGAAGTATTGAATGTACAAATACCTCGTGCCTATAGCCTTTAAGTTAAGGGCATTTGCATAAAGGGACTTCCGTTGGTTTGTGGGTGAGATTATAGAGCCCTTTTTGTGTAGGTGTTCTGTACCTCGAACTTTTTTGTTTGTTGTTGTTGTTTTGTTTTGATGTGTGTCACTTGTAAAACTAAGAAAAAAAGAAATACTCCTCACAATTTATTTGCAGAGAAAATTGCAGCTCTTCTGCACATAGAGGATTTCAGTCAGTGCTGTGCACTTCTATGATGACATTTTTAAATAAAATACAAATCTGTGTAAGTTGAAATGAGATGTTCGCCCCGCTGATTTCTTTTATATTGCCTAAAAAGAATCTCTGGTTTAAAATGGAATCATGTAATTACATCGCACTAACAAAACTCAAAGACATGGGTAACTGAGGACGGCCTTGAGGCAGCAACTATTTTTAGTGTCCATGGGAGAAAAGTAGATGTGCTGCTGTAAACAAACAAATCTTTTAGGTGTCTCAAACATTCACTGCAGCTGAAACAGTTTTAAGAAGATATTTGATTATTGTGGCCCAAAGGTTTGGAACTCAGACGTTTTCTGTCATTTACAATGTTAGGGTTTTAAACTAAAGATGCACAATGAAAGATTTTCCTAAAAAACAATGTATAGACACGTACAGAAATAATCCCTCTCAATCATAACTTATGACTCACTAGATGTGTGTGGCGGTGTATTCATCTGCAAAGAGTCTGCCCTCTTATTTTCGGTGTTCAGTACATTTATGGGCGTGACCTCAGGTGACCATAGTTTGCCTTTAAATTATGTTTATTATTGAGGTCATAGTTTGTGGTGGTGTTTAACTGGAATGTGTTTGAGAGGTGTTTCTACTCTGCTTCCCTCATGCATGTTAATGAAAAGGGAACTGTGACCTCAATAATTGACAGAACTGAGTTACACAGAACATTATGAGCTTCATAAAGACAGATGTTATAGCAGGGCTGTTGTATTGGACCTCTAGGTTGTATATGTGTACCTAATAAAGTGAGAGAGAGATTGTTTTTCTGGTAGGCAGTTTCCAGGTGCTTGTCAAATGCTGCAGATGTTTTGTACACCTGTCATTTTGGATGTTTTATCAACAGCAGCCAATAACAATAAAGGTAATATCCAGAGCAGCTGTATACTGTCTAGAATAGTGAAAGTAAGAGTGCCCTGGGGCTGATCATAAACTGCAACGTTCCTGGTGCACGTCTGGCTGGGGACAGTTATTGCATGTTATTCCCCATCTCTCTCTCCCTCTTAATTCCCTCCTATATATATATTACTGTTGGCTATTGAAAGGCACAAAATGCCCAGAAACAGTCAAAGCAATGTACCATAAATGACAACTGAAGGGAAAAAACAGTATACAATGCCATCAGTAGTTCATGTCTGGTGACATAGCAATCCTTCATCTGCAGAGGGCAGTATGCGCCACATTTCTGTTGATGCTTTTTATCTCTGTGGCTTCACAGCTCTAGTATATTCTTACATGTAGGCTGCCTCTCCTGGAAGATGAAGAAGAAGAAAGCTTTACCAAGGTTTTCATTTCATATTGTAGACTGAATGATATCAGGAGAGCATGCCTGCAGCATGTGTATTTTAACATTTGTCCAAGGCTGCTAAAGTGTTCAGGATTTAGCCCCTTTAAAATCCCCCAAGTAAGCCTTTGTTCTCTGGTGATGAAAGGTTTTATACAGACACGTCTTACATGGTTCATCCTGGTTTTATATTTATTGTCAATTAACCCCAAAGTCAACTGAGATTGCACCCCCCTCTCAGACTGGTTTTCAAGGCTCTGAACTTGAGATCATAAGTAGTCGGTCAGAGCTTGGAAAAGAATGCTAAATATTTATTTTGGTATAATAACGCTGTATATCTCCGAGGTCAGCCACTATCCCCCACTCTGCTGGACATGAGATGAAAAGAACAAATGTAGAGTCAGACACAAAGCCAGATTCTCTTTAGTTCCAAATTAATTTATTTCTCCTCTGCTCCAACTTCGAGTCTGGAATCATAGCTATACTTTTAAAGAAACCCCAGGGGTCTTGATAGATCCCAGTTAAAGTCACTTCCTGCTATAAAACAATGTGGTCAGGTCTGATGGAAACAGCACTTCCAAGTAAACCTCTAATGCACTCCTGATTCCTTCATGTCACGATGTGGCAGATCTACTAAAATAGCATTTCCGCTCTGGGGTTATACACTGCAGAGCTTCCTGTGGAGGAGGAAGCAGACTGATGAACCTGGTGGTGAGGACCACAGTCTTCTTGCAGTTTTAGGCTTGGCTGCTCCCCCTCCCAAACACTGCTGTTCTCTTACTGTGGATATCAATTTAGTAGCCAAACCAGTAGGTGGACTATGATTTATGACTTCATCCAGGAAGCTTCATCTTAACCGCCTGTTTATTCACTGTATCCTCCTGCGTCCGGGTACAGGCCAGCAGTTACTGACTGACACACCTTTCAAAATACATATTAGTGTTAATCCTTTAGTTAGTCTTTTGACTTCACAAAGACATCTATTGTGATGCAGGAAAGCCACAAGAGAGAGGGTGGAATTAAAGTCAGAGGTAAACTCATGGGTTGAGTCTCTTTGCAATCAAAATAAAAGCCTGAAATCTCAGTACCATGTGAAGTTTTTTTTTATTTATTTCCAGACAAAGTTCAGGAGAAAAGTAAATGGAATAAGTGAAATGACACATACGCATTTTTTCTGCGGCTGCTAAAATGTTGAAAACCCAACCGCCCACCTATCCATCTGTTACTCCATGCACACTAAAAGCACTAACAAGATTACACAAATTGTACTTTCTATATTCAGAATATACATTTATGCATGTAATAAACAGTGTGATGTAATGCTCTGATAAATTGGGATGGACCTCGGGAAAGAACTTGTGTGGTTTGTCTCGGTGCCATTGATCAGCCCGTATAGCACAGTGGGCCTCTGGTCATGAACTCTCAGTAAACTTGTCACAACAGCAATTAAACATCCAGTCCATCCATAAAAGTTATAAAGAAACATAATAAATAAAATATAATTGGTCTCTTTGAAAGGAGCTTGTATGTTGTCCAACTCCCTGACTTTTTCTCTCAATGACAGCAGTGTTTTCCCCTCTATATTCAGCATCATAGTAAAGGAGACCTTGGAATAAGGTTGCATCTGCAGTCTGAGATATTTAGCTTTAAAGTTTTTACATCCTAGTGAAACTGATGTACAGCAAAGTTGTATTTTATTTGTCAAAATAACAAGCATACTAAATGCTAGTCTAAACATGCTAAAAGGGTCTGGTGGGTATGCAGGCTATGCAAGAGCAGGGATGTTTTCAGCTTTCACGAAATGTGTACAGATCCTTGCAACACAGGGCCATGCATTATAATGCTGCAACATGAGGTCCAGGTGATAGATGAATGTCATGACAATGGGTCTTGTCACGGTATCTCTGTGCATTCAAACTGCCATCAGTAAAATGCACTTGTGTTCATTGTCCACAGCTTATGCCAGTCCATACCATAATCCCACTGCTACCATGGGGCACTCTGTTTGCAACGTTGGCATTAGCGCTTCCCCACAGGACGCCATACATGCTGTCTGCCATCTGCCTGGTACAAAATACAATACACATAGTGCCAGATAGCATCGAAGGTGTTCAATCGCCCACTCAAGTCAGTTACTTCGATGAATTTCTGTCAGGTGAAGACCCTTCAGAGGACGGCAAGCATGCAGATGAGCTTCTTTGTAACCTTTTCTGATGGTTTGCGCAGAAATTCTTCAGTTGCCCAAACCAATAGACCTTCTTTACAGCAGACATCTAGACTTGTCATGGTAGGAATAGCACAGGTGTTACCAATAACATGAAAGATGGCTCCGTCCCATCCACTGCCATGGTTACTGGAGCACTGAGCCATCATTAAGAAACATTGTTTCACCTGTGCTTTTCCTGCTGTGACAAGTCTAAATGTCTGCTCTGCTGTGAAAAGAGCCAATGGTTGCAACAGCTGTTTGTGTGACTGGTCTCAAACGATCTTGCAGTTAAAGACCCTGGCTGTGGAGGTCCTGAGCTGGTGTGAAAGCACGTAGTCTGCTGGTGTAAGGCTGGTTGGATGTACTGCCAATTTTTTCAAAACTACATTGGAGATATCTTGTGGTAGTGAAATGGACATTCACTTCACAGGCAACAGCTCTGGTGGACATTCCTGCAGTCAGCATGCCAATGACACACCTTCAAATGTTGGGATATCTCTGGCATTGTGTTATGTGATCAAACTGCATATTTTAGAGTGGCCTTTTATTGTGACCAGAACAAGAAACACATGAAGCCTGTTTAACAGCATTTTGGTTATCTTGGAAAAGAAGAAGTGCTCACTAACACAGATTTTGAATTTTTAAAATATGCAACCAAAGTTTGAGAAAATTAAGTCTCCTCTGTACACAGAAAATTTTGTAACTTTAAACTCATGAAAAGTGGGTGCAAAGGTACAAGTGTTGTGTTTATATTTCTGTTCAGAATAGTTAGCCAGCCAGGTAGGAAGCATTGTTAAAGTTTACAAGATAACAGGGTTAGACACTACATCCGTGGGTTTAACGTCACTGTGTCTGTGTATTGTATTTATTTACAGCAGCAGCCTTCAGTTGGGTGATTCAAAATAACTTTAGAATTGTTGTTGCATCAGCTAACAGGAGCTAACAGGCTAAATTTGGTAGTAGTGGTGGAGTTTGCTGGCTGAAGACAGTACATGATTGATGGCTGAAAGGCGATGTGGAGGTGGGAAGTGGCTATTGATGGCAGCACTGTCTGTGTGCCATTATGTAAAATGACAAAATAAAACTTGGCATGAAATAAATGTGTCTTTTGGGGAAATACCAGAAATACAGTATGTAACAGATGAGGAATAACACTGGTATACTGGTATGGTTTTGATATAATAGTGTTGCATGGGGCAGCTTAGTCTGGTAGCGACAACCCCACTCAACGATTAAACACAGATCATATCAGGAAAGGAAAAAAAAAACTTCAGTCACATTTTTTTTTCTCTCCAGTGGCTGCTGCATCCTCCTCCTCCAGATTCATGAGCTCATTACACACAAAGCGCCTCATAAAAATCGCATCCTCCACCTTCGGAAGGAGGATGAATAAGCCCATTACATACATTCAAATGATAGATTGCATCTGAAGTTTTGAAAATATATTTCCTATCATTGCATTATGATAAGTACCTGCCTCTTTTCTGTTCAGTTTGGATGAGCTATGATCGCTGTGTTCAGGAAACAGGACGCCAGCACGAATATATCATTGAGATCTCAGCGGTATATTCAAAGGAGATGAAGAGACCTGATAGGTCACACAATACGTGGCAACATGCTGTTTGTGTCTGTGGTGATAGAAACCTTTGCAGATTTCATGTGACATGTGTCGGTATGTTTTATAATCAGCTCCCAGTGATGTTTTTCATAAGGCCTGTCTGTTTCTCTCTTATTCCTGTTGGAAATGTGCTTCAGTTAAAAAACATAAATCCCATGTTACTTGGTTAGAATAAAACTCAGCAATACTTAGGATCATATTTCATTTCCACATTTGTTGTTTCTGAATCTTTGACTATTTTTGGACATGTTTTTCTCGCTCTGTTTCCAGATTCAGCAGCCCTATTTGCTGACATCAGTGGGTGAAACTCAGTTCAGCTTCGAAATACAATTGCATCATTGCCAGTTCTAAAATAAATGTGCTCAATAAATGTGATGTAGCTTGTGCTGCAAGTCGTCAGTTGTACCTGATACCTGACAGCTTTGCTCGTTTTTTCCAATACTCTGATGCTGAGCAAGCATATGCTCTGTGCTGAAAGCAGGGTGGTAGGTGACAATAAGCTCAGCTATATGTTCAGGTTAAGCTGCTTCATCTCAATACTAAACATATGGATAATGTACAAGAGCGTAGGATTTATTTCAATATTAGGGGGGACACATGTGAAATGGGGGGTTTGAGGTTCCTCTGCCAGAAAATGTTGGCGTCAGTCACTTAATTTTCCTGCATTCTGGTGAATTTTTATGCATACTGGTGAAGATTCTTCGTCATCCACTTGCTTGAGTTCAAGAGCAAGAGCAAGTCCAGTCGCCTACAATATAGCACTTAGAATTTTTATGCACCAATTTATACATTTTCTGCATTAATTTATGGTGTAAATGTCCTTAATTAATCAACATAAAAGTCTACTGCAACTTTCATGTTTTTATTATTGGGAACAAATGCACATGATCTAAATTTCAAGGGGTGTGTGTGTCCTGCATCCCCCTAAAATTTACTCCTATGATATTACATATACTGTACGGTTGTCACTTTTGATTGTCTACACAGAAAAGTAGTGGTAAAAAAGTAAATAGACACATTTTACAATTAAAACAGTCGTGCAAAGCCACCACCAAACAAACACAATTAATAAGATCAACAAAGGTTAATCTTAGCTGTTTCTTATTGAGAAAAGCACAATGATCATTTCATACAGTCAGACGGACTTCCGCAGTGCATTGTAGCCTGTCTGGAATCTATACTTTGCATAGTCCCTAAGAGATAATGTGAACACACAGCACTCCAAACTGCACTGCCCTGCGCTTATTTTAGACATTGCATAACAATGTTTCATAACCAAAATTCTGAAAACAGACAGGATGCTCATTATGTGATAAAATCATTTCTAATTCAAATTCTACGCAGCCGCTCTCTGCAGTAATGCTTTCACAACGCGATGTACGAGATATAGGATGCAACTCTGTCATTTCTTCTTTATCTTCACTGTGGTGTTGATCACAGGCATGCAGTGCCTTCTCCTTCATATGAGCGCTTCAGATTATTTGTGATTTCAATAATATCAAGAATATAATCTTGCAGGCTACAAAAGCAAAAACCTGGTCTCTGTGACAATACTTCAACAACACGCTGGCATAGTGGAAAGAAAGTTAGGGTTTTGAATTCATTTTTGAATCTCATTGCTGAAAGAGATAGAAATAAACCTCCAGATAATACAGGTCACGCTGTACTTGTAATATTCTATCATCACATTTATTGCAGAAAAATAGGACTCCTCCATTGGGATTCTTAAACTTATGAGAAAGAAATAAAGGCTATGACATAAAAGTCTTCCAATTTGAAAGACCATGAAATATTATGAGGACGGACTGAGAGAGGTCACCCGTAAGGTCAAGCTTTCATTTCCCTGTCTGTCTTGCATTATATGCTGAATTTTAACTTTGAAAAAAAACTACTCATATACTGCTCTGGAAACACAGCCTTTGTGCTTCCAAACCCCATGTTCTTTTTGCTCCTGTATAGTGAGTGAAAAACACTGTGGCATTCTGTAATGATGAAAGCAGTTTGTTAAACTCTCGTGATTTTGTCAGGAGATAAACAACACAAACCACATTCTGTAAAACTAGATATGACATCAGTGAAACGTGAATATTCATAGCCTATGCTTTGTAAGGGTTAAAATCACAGTTCAGTTTTTGGATTTGTGTTTTGCAAATATAATCAAATACCATTTTGTAATATCTAAATAATGGGGATATAATGCATATATGCAGTCACACAGACATGTCATATGATCAGGTTATTCCTGCTAAAATGGACGGGTCAGAGGTAACTCAGGAATTATAAATGATCTGATTAACTATTAAAATAAAGTTGTAAGGTTGTGTGTGTGTGTGTGTGTGTGTGTTAGGAGTGTGTTGTTGTGTCTCATAGCTGTACTAACAGTCACTTTGCTTTAGTAGCCTACTAGTACAATGAAATACATGTTTCGTTTGCATATTGCAAATTCTTGAATTAAGAGATGCCAGCAGTACAATTACTTTCCACTGAATTGTCTGCATGCTTACCTCGTTCTCTTGTTAGTTTTACATAATGCAAACTAAACAACAGCAATATGAAACACTAAGCATTGTTGACCAATGCTGAATGCCATTTAACAAATAAAACAAACAAACAAAAACAGCTATTCTTAACTCAAAGCATTATGTTTGAAACTTAGAAGGTTAACCTTTTTTCAGGACCATGGTCAGCTCAGGGTTCAGTTGCAACTTAAACTGAAAGTAATGTCAGCAAATAGAAACAGATACAGTGCAATGCAAGGAAGCATCCGAATCAATGTTAAAACTGTTAAGCTAAAATAAATCGATTGAATGTTAGTGTCAAATTCATTTAATGGCAGTGTTATTATATCTGGCTTACATAAACATGAAGTATACAGTCATAAACATACAAAAATCAGTTAGTGGTGAATTTAATATTTTGATAAACTAGAGCCACGTAGGATGCAAAATGTATCTCACATTATTGAGAAAAAATGGACACTATCCTTTTGCGCTTTTTTTTCTTTCCATTCGCTTCCAGTTTTAACGTGCATTCTGATTGGCTCGCCCCGAAGCTTGTAGCCAATCAGCCTCCGCCTGCTATGGAGGAAGGAATAAATGCAAGATGGCTCCTCATATAAAAACAGTCTTCTGGGTTGCCCTCAACGTGCTACAAAATAACTCTTTACACCTTATTAGGTTGAAATATTTATCCGCGAAGAGTTCTGAAGGGTAGCGTTAGCTATAGATTGATATGCGTATGGTACTCGGCGATATTTTGTGGGAGAAGATACCGAAGAGACAAGAGGGAGAACTTTGAAGCCATGAATTGGTGGTGAACTCACTCCGCTCGGTAGACACAGTTGGGGTGGTCAGAGGCACACGGCCTGGGCCTCAGCTAGCTAGCGGTAGCTGCTAACTAGCTAATGACTTCAGCTAGCTGCTGTTATCTGCCGCATTGGGAACGTTAAACAGCAGAGAGGAAAACGTCTCTAATTACTGTCTGCCTGTTGAATGTGGGGAGTGAAAGGCCATACAACAACTGGCCATGGCTGTATCAAGGTAAGACTGGCGTACGCCTATAAGGACTCAGTTTTATCCGACCGACTTTCCTTGCCAATTAGCTGGCTAACCTGCTAATATCAGCTAGCTCTGGATTTGCCAAAGAATGGCATGGCGACGACCGACTAACGTTAGCCAGCAAGCTAACACAGTGTAACGTTATAGTGTAACTTAGTCACTATTTGTGGCACAGGTTTGCAGACAGGGCTCATGAGGCAGTTGGTACTCATGTCGATTGCAGACTGCGAAATTCCAGTCAAAACAAATAGCGTATTTTAGTATTTCACAGTCTCCTGCTGATGCTCTGCCCTTAAGTACAGATTAACTACCGTGATTGTGAAGTTGTGTCAGGAAAGACAGTTTGCAAACACTAGAAACAGCACTGGCTTCCTGTTTAGAGTTATATTAGTGATGGTAATCAGAACAGAGACATTGTTGTGTGACACGGTGCAAATTTAAACACACAATCTTGTTAAAGTGCGAGTGTTTGCAGCCTGTCCCCAATGCTCATTTTGAGGTAATCTTTAACGTCAGCAGCCAGATAATACTTGATGTCTAACGTCACTTGACTAGTGTTTTCCGCTATGATTGTTGTGATAATCCCACGTGGTGGCCGTGGTCTTATTTTGCATAGCAAAGCAGATTTATCTGTGGTTCAGCTTAAGTATTAGTGGTACCTGGGGTCACGCCCCGTACATCTCTAATCCACTTCACTTTATTAATAGTCTGCTAATGACCTCAGTGAAATACCAGGTTCATACATAGGTTACCCTGGTGGAAGACCACGTGATAATACGTCTATATTTTGTCAATATCAGTGTGTTTTGAGAGCATTTGCAATGATGAATGATGTTTTACTTTATAAAATTAAATTAAAAATGCAAAGGGCATATTAAGGTATAGAAATATAGTTAAATAATATGTTCTGGGCCTCTCATTAGGTCTAAAACTTTGCAGTGGTTCGTGCACATTAGAGCACCAAAAATTGCAGAAGAGGAACCAGCATGTTGTTTGTTCACTGTTCTGCATTGTGCGTGGTCTGTAATGTTTCCGTTGACCTTGTTTTTTTTTTATTGTCACCTGTCTTTAGACTTGATCGTTTGTTTATCCTGCTTGACACCGGAACAACACCAGTAACCAGGAAAGCAGCAGCCCAGCAGCTTGGAGAAGTGGTCAAACTCCACCCACATGAACTCAATAATCTTCTATCAAAGGTGTGTTTCATACCTTTGTCCAAACTGTATTTATTGAGGCTACCTAAGATAATGTCAACCGGGGCCTATTTGGCTGGCCACGCAGTCAGATTTTTTGGAATATCAATAATGTGTGTTTTTTGCTGGTAGGTCAGTGAGTTGGCTGTGCCATATTAGCACCTGGATTGAACTGTAACAAACCTAATATCTTAGGAACATATTAAGTTTTGCGTTGGCCATTTTACTTGTCTCTTTCATTCTCTTTATAGGTCAGATGTTTTAATTTAAGTTGTCTGTGTAGTAAATCAAATCTATTTTCTGTCAATTACCAGGTCTTGACCTACCTAAGGAGTCCCAACTGGGACACTCGAATAGCAGCAGGCCAAGCTGTAGAGGCCATTGTGAAGAATATTCCAGAGTGGGACCCAGCACCCAAGCCTAAAGAAGGTGAGCTTTTCTGTCAAATCTAAATGACGTGTCTTAACTTTAAATACAATTGAACTGCAAAACAATGAAATAAATGAGAATAAATAAAAGGTACATTTTTAAAATATTTTCCAAAAATAAATAACATACAAAGATAATATATATAGCAGTATATGGATGCTACATGTGAAACAATGGACAAAATGGTGGTGTTTCGAAATGCTTAATTGTATTCCTGACGGTAATGGATGTATTTTACAAGTTTGGTGAATTAAATTCAGCAGAAAAATCTTCAACAAAGCATTCGAACGGCTTGAGATCTATGAGGCAAAATTATTGTTCTGTCAAAGGAGTGTGGTGACTGTGGAAAGGGGGAGCATGCAAAGTGTATTTTAGTTACATAAGAATAGAATCACCTGAAAAAAAAAATCACCATTTTAAGTATATGCTATATTTAGAGTTTTCAGTGCTTCACCTAGCTGTCAAACAGCCCTTTACAACAGTAAACTGATGCCTTTATGCTGTTTTCAAAGCCACAAGACTACATTGGCTGAAACAGTAATTTCACCCCACAGAACACAATAAGATTGTGGTCTTCTGCTGCCCCTCCAAACTGGGAGCGAAAGACCGATAACACACAATTCTCAATGTAGGCTCAGTCATGAAGGATGCTCCACTGCGTCCTCCCCACCGCTCACTCTCCGCCTGCCCCGGGCCCAGCCAGTGCTGCTGTGCTAAAGGAGAGGGGGAGAGACTCAGCAGAGGAGCTCTGGATTGTGATTATTCTGCACAGCATGCATGGGAATGAAATACAATATAATATATTGGAATACCTTTCTTGCCCTTACCCTGGTGGTATGAATAAATCCCTAAATTTGTCACTAGTCGGGTTGTAGAAATAAAGTCTCTTAGAGGGTCTGAAAAGTTGTTAAATCTGGCAAGAAAGTCATCAAGTTACAACACTGTTTGGGGGGGAGGGGCCGATAACATCTGCTTGGAAGGGTTGTGCTTGATTTACAAAATAAAAGACAAAATGGGAGCAACATTCATAGACTTGTCATGTGGCACAAAATAGCTTTATACCTTTTACATACGGCTGTGACAATCTGGAGTTTTTCATACTACAAGCAAAAATTACTTGTTTATTTTGTCTTATGTTTGACACAGTTCCGGGTTTGCTCGCTAACTCTGTCTTTGCCGTCTGTGGCATGGCAGCCCTCTGTGTTCATAGAGTATTACTCATGACATGCAACCAGTCCGATGGTGCTGTGGGCAGGACGTTAAGTGAGGCTTCACAGTGGTGACTGTAGACGGAGGGGCTGCATCACAGTCAGAGTAGGGCATTTTTCAATTTAATAGTCAGCTCAAAAAAAAAAAAAAAAAAAAGCAGGGATGATCTCATCACCGCAGTAGCATCTTGTGACCGTGGTGATGCAATTGTCCACACAGCCCTACTTTTACCTGGCAGTTACCAGATGTTACAGGGAACTTAGTGGCAAACATATTTAAAAAGTCAGCCTCAGTTTGGATACAGGGCTAACTGATAACATGCAGGGTTTTTTCTGTTCAAACACATAATGCCCTTGGTTAGTTGTGATTGTGAACTGGAAAATACAACCTCTACTGTAGGTCGTCACGCTCCTGGATGTAGTATAATTTGACTTTACTACATTTATGTCAAGCATAATCCCAAGCTTTTGCAGATGATTGTGTTAAAAAATGTTAACATTGAGACACTAAATCAATAGGAACATGGTTAATGTTTTTTCCTCTCATCTGACAAACAGTAGATTTATACATTACAATAATCATGTGATAACTCATGGTGGATAAAATGCACTTTTGGCTCGGCATAGCCCAGTTACTTCTTAGCAGGCTAAACTCTGCTCTGTTCTCTCCCACGGTCACTTATTGTACTCTGTGTAGCCTTGCAATATAGACCTGACATGTTTTTTACTCGACCGTATGAATACAAATGGTGATTTAATCATGGCGCATAGATGCTACATGTTAACCAAGGTTTACCTCAACAATTCTTGGGCTGTGACATTGAGACTCTCCATCAAATCAGTATTTTTTTTTTATTACAACCTGACAACATAAACAGTCATAAATACAGGTTAAACCCAGCACCTGTATTGTGTGATTGGCTGTGTTTTTAACTAGTACCCAACAACATCTGTGAAGGCATGAGTTGCTGTTTTAGGAAAGCTTTTTTTTCCTGACCACTCAACAATTAAAGACCTCCATTTTCAGATCGATCCAATAGATAGACTGTTGAAGAGAAATGCAGTTTTGTTAGGTTAAAATCAAGTTTGTTGGACATGACCTCAGATTCATTAAGTAGTTAGAGGGACAAATGTGCAGTTATGAGACTCTTTCGTTTCTTTCTCAGAGTCTTGTGAAGACTTGTCTCCAGAGGACTCCTCTTGTGACCGATTGACTTTCTACCACTTTGACATCTCCCGCCTACTCAAACATGGGGCCTCTCTGCTGGGATCTGCCGGGGCTGAGTTCGAGCTGCAGGATGACAAAACTGGTTTGTATGAGTTATTTATAGTTTTTATTGTTTAGTTGCAATAATCTTCACACTGTTACACTTTCACCCACATATACACTTATGGAAAGAAGGATGCATTGTTACATTGTGTCCATGCTTTATATAGATTGTATCCAGTGGAAAGGAAAAGTGTGACTCATTTAAACCATGAATATAAGAGTATTGTGGTTTCAGTTATTGGCTAGTCTTTTGGGGACACTGACCACTGGACAGCTTTGTTTTTGATTGTGTCTGACTTTGAACTAATTGGAAGATTTAGAGTCTGTACTTTCCAACCAATGGCTTTGACATGAGGGAAAGTATTCTGTCATGACTTTTGTGTGCTATACAGCCTTTTTGAACCACATGTACGTCCTATCCCTGAAATCACACATTTGTGTGTTGTGAAAAATGGTGAAATGAGACGGGACTACAACATCACCGCAAGTAAATCTGAGGTTGATTCTGACACAAATACCACACAATGAACTAGGCAACTCTGCAATGAATTTGAATTTAATTTGAATAGGAAAGCATTGATATCATTTGATCATTTGCAGTCATGCATTGTTATGTTTTACCAGTTGGTGATTCTCTGTGATCTGATTTCACCTCACATTTAAGATCTCCTGTACTGTTGCAGTTAACTAAATTTAGCAAGTTCTAGTTGATTGTCTTAGCTATTAATGATACTATTCTTTATTTATTTGTGACTTCAGCACTGATTATTTTTACTTCCCCGCTGCGTCTAGCTCCCAAAAGACACGTACACACGATCAGTATTCCTGATACAGTTACAGTGCACTTGTTCTCCAGGGTATCTGAAGTTTTCCCCCCTACTTCTTGTCATTTCTTGTCAGGCGAGATGGACCCTAAGGAACGTCTGGCCCGCCAGAGAAAGCTTCTTCAGAAGAAGTTAGGTCTGGACATGGGTGCTGCTATCGGCATGGACACGAATGAGCTGTTCAACGATGAGGACTTAGACTATACCTGCCAATCCAGAGCCCATGGAAGCAAAGCTGCAGCTGGATCCAGCTCCCGCAACCATGTGGTGGGTCTCATTTTGGCTTTGATGCAGCAGACCTTTGAGCGTGCACTTTGTATCCTTTAGTTCACCTTGGTTCTTACTGCATGCTGTAGTCTTGGCTGGACTGTAAAGTTGAAAAATAAGTAATAGATAGTCAGAAATGTGAGGCAGGAAGTAGGCACCTGTTGTTTCTGCTTCTGTCAGCAGTTGAATGTTGACCTGCGGTGAGATACTGTGGCTTTACGTCATGGCCTGACTTACCTGGCTAAGTTGATTTAAGTAAAAGAAGGCAGGCTGTAATTTGTCTCACAATGATGGAGGCTGTTGCTGTGGAGGGGTGCGGTGCCAAGTTTTATTAACTTTATACTGATTCAGCTGTCGTCTTCTGTTCAACCAGACAGTCGTTTTGTGAATCATTTTTCTCTCTGCTTCTTTTGAGTCAAACCTTGGTGAGTTTTTGTTTCCAGTGTTTGTCTTGGATCATGCTGTCTGCTCTTCAAATCTTCACGGCCTGTGTGCCTTATCTATTGTGAGGTGCTGCATATATTTCAGGTTATTAGAAGGCAGGGAATGTCAGTATTTCACTGTGGTAATACCATAATAAACCTCTTTTTTTATGTTTCGCTGAATGTTTGTGTGACATTGGCAGCTGCAATTGAACTATCAGTATGGAGAAATACGGGGCTTCATTCTCTGATAGTCTGTTCTGCAGAAATTCCTACACAGTATAAAATAATGAATAATACTTGTGCATGAATAGAGAGGGAGAATGAATTCAGTTAGCCTAGAAGAACTGTGGTTGATTTGGAGTGGATTAGATTTACTTGAAGCAGTATGCACCACTTGGAGATTTGTGATGCTTTGAGCCAAAGAAATTACTTTATTAAGTGTTTCATTCAGTCATCTTCTCTTCATTGTAGCATATCTGTCAATGTTGGTCTGTGTTCATTTAAACCTTAAAATGAATAATCAACTCCACTGCTGTTTTCAGCCCATTCAGGCCGCTGAGCTGATTGACTCCGAGTTCCGGCCAGGCATGAGCAGTCGTCAGAAGAACAAAGCTAAGAGGATGGCCAAGCTAGTGGCTAAACAAAGATCCAGAGACATTGATCCAAATGAAAAGAGGTAAGATTATGCATAATGTGTATCTGCAGCATGACTACAACACTTTGATCATCATACATCCTCTCCATCTCCTAAAAAAACATGCTCAAGTAGAAGCCATTAAACTCGCTCTTCAACAATAGTACACACATTAAAGGCACTTTTTTCTATCATTTACAACCAAATGTGTAAGTTCCAAGCATGAACATACTTTTTGATCCATTTAATCTTGACAGATTTGGACGTTTTTGTTGTAATAATAATCTCATTCACTTTGATCCCTCCACCCTGTAGTAACGACAGTTTTGAGGGTGAACCTGAAGAGAAACGAAGGAAAACCACCAACGTAGTTATTGACCAACCGGCAACAGAACATAAAGTCTTAATCGACAACGTTCCAGATAACTCCAGTCTTTTAGAGGAGGTAATGAATCTTAAACATTTCAATAACTGAACCGTTTGATTGGTTTATGGGTAAATGACAATGGTCAACATTTGTTTATGATGTGAGTGATGTCTCATTGCTTTGTCTGTAGATACATGAGTGGCCTCTGGAGAGCTTCTGTGATGAGCTCTGCAATGATCTGTTCAATCCTTCATGGGAGGTAAAAACAAAGCATTTGTTTATCAAATATGTGATAGTTACAAATGCTACAGTTGAACATGAGAGGATGGGCAGAGTTAAAGGTGCAATCTGTGATTAAATTGTAAATAAAGGGTTGCCAACAAAACAGTTAGAACTCCATTTTAACATTTTAATATGACTGTTCAAAATAAATGTAAACAGGTAAAAACGTATCTCTTATGGCTGTTTACAGATTCGTCACGGTGCAGGCACAGGTCTTAGAGAAATCCTGAAGTGCCATGGTGCCGGGGGCGGGAAGCTGGTGGGAAGCACTGCAGAACAGGTATGTCTTAGCCTTATCCCCTATTTATTTATTTATTTATTTTTACATTTCTGGGAGAATGAAACATGACACAAACTGTCTGATGTTTTGATGAAGATGTTGCGGCAGCACCAGGAGTGGATAGAGGACCTGGTCATCCGGCTGCTCTGTGTCTTTGCTCTGGATCGCTTTGGAGATTTTGTGTCTGATGAGGTAGGTCTTTTTGCTGGACAGCAGAACAGGACGTCTGAGGATGCAAAATAAAACACTCTAAAAGGGGCCTTGCAGCAGATCTACTCTTTGTCCCTCATTGAGAAATTCTGGATCTGCCCTGTCACCCTGCTCACCGCCGGTGCTTGAGCTTGTTTTCACTTTCACTTTCTCCAGTGCTGCTTGCACTAGATGACCGTTGAAAGACCAGTGAGCATTAAAGATGGTTAGTTTTACATTAAACATCAGAGGGATTCAGCCATACATTTTTGCGCCTCAGTCATGTATCAGAATGCTAAGTGTAGTTTGCATCTTGTTTTTATTTTTTTTATGTTGTTTGCTAGCTTTTAGGCTAACTGGCAGTGGCTGATGTCGCTTCAGTGGTTGTGAAACATATGATGATATCTGCTACAATGGTGTTTTTGCCACACCCTGGAGCTTTGGAAGCTCCAGGGTCCAGTTCACATCCAGAAACTGCACACCATGTTACTACAATGTTTGCTGTCAAAACTTTAACAAAACATGCACTGTAAACCTGAAATTATCTAAACATCAAATGTCCAAATTGGTTGGATTGGACATTTAACAGACTTTATCCTGCCAGCTCCCTAGTACACAGTCTGTGTAATGTCTGATTAAGCCCATGTGTGAACAGTGCACATAATTTTCTTTAGAATTCAGTGAGGGAGTGGGTGTGGTGATGTTTGTATCTTGTGGCTCAAGCAAAACCATAAGAAAAACATCTGAGGCTGAAGTGATCACTTACACAAAGACCGCAACAAAAATGTCTCAAGATGACAAGATTGAGAAACTCATCAGTAGGGGCCAACAGTGAAATCAGCACACAAATTTAATTAATGGCTACAGGCTATGCTCATGACCAAATGACAAACTGGCTACGGGACTGTGGTTTAATCTTCGTCATGTCCTGTCTCCTACATGCTCTACCCACTTCTGTTGTGTGTTACACTTGTGAAAGGGAAACTCAGGGAAAATGTCAGATTCTTTGGACATTGTCCATAGATGCTGGTGTTGCGTCAAGGTCTGTTATCCCATCGATGTATTTCCTGTATTAGGCAACAATTGGCTTTCATATTAGTGACTGCCTAATCTAGCTCGCCCGACGTGTTTTGAATATTACTTTTTAGGGCTTTTTGCCCTTTTATTATAGCACAGCTGATGACATGCAGCAAAAGGCTGTGGGGTGGAATGAACTCACGTGACTGCAAAGGATTCAGCCTATGTGGGTGCTCACTCTACCAGGTGAGCTTGAGGCCGCTCAGGGTAGTTTTCGATCTTAGCAATTTAAGGGAAGTGCACAGACATCGTTCTCTTCATTAGGTGAAAACACCTCTCTAGTGACAAACATTGCACAGATATAAATCAGTATTGTCAAGGTCAGACATTTTAGGGGAAATAAAGCAATGAAAAACACATTTTTGTATGGAGAGGGACTCTGAGTTCAGTCAGAGAGGAGGAGCTCATTTGTGAATTGACCTTGTGAAGGGTTTTATGGTTGTATTGGGTAAAAGGCCGGCACAACAACAACAACAACAACAACAAATGATGGTACAAAACTCACCCAACACTAGACCAACATCATCCGCATGTATTGGCAAACTGCTGAGTACAACTTGTTTACAATCAATTTAACTTTCTTTCCCGTGTTTTTGGACTTATCCTCTCTCTCTCTGTCTCTCTCTCTGTCTCTCTATCTCTATCTCTATCTCTACACCAGGTGGTGGCTCCTGTCAGGGAGACGTGTGCCCAGACACTCGGTGTGGCCCTTCGCCACATGAATGAAACTGGTGTTTCAATGACAGTAGACGTCCTGCTGAAGCTGCTAAAAGAAGACCAGTGGGAGGTCCGTCATGGAGGCCTGCTTGGGATCAAGTATGCCCTGGCTGTCCGACAGGTACCACCTGTTATGTGTGTGTATATGATGAGCAGGGTTCCAAAATGTTGATTTGAGTGCAGTATGAACCGAAAGCCTTTTTTGGTCTGGAAGCGTATGTGTTCCTTTTGGAGCGATGGTCTTTTTGATCTCATACCCATACATCTATACTGATCATCATCTGTCTGTTCCTTTGTGTCTCAGGACCTGATCTCTGTTTTACTGCCCCGTGTGCTCCCTGCCATCACAGTAGGTCTACAGGACCTAGATGATGATGTCAGGGCCGTGGCAGCTGCAGCCCTCATCCCTGTGGTGGAAGGCTTGGTACAGCTACTGCCCAGTAAGGTCAGAGATGTAATAATGGCGCCTTTTTAACAAAGTATCCTCATTTAGATTCAGTTTGTGTTGAAGTCTGTCACTTGTAGGCAGACTTAATATAATTGTGCAATTTTGCATGTGTCTCTCAGGTACCCTTCATCGTAAACACACTTTGGGATGCTCTTTTGGACCTGGACGACCTCACAGCTTCCACTAACAGCATCATGACATTGCTGTCCTCGCTGCTCACCTACCCGCAGGTCCGCCAGTGCAGGTCAGTCTAACGGAGGTCACACAACAAGTCCTCTGCCTCAGCATCATCATAATGTTTTTTTGAATTATGGCACACTTTAAAGAGACACTGTGCATGTTCCATTTGGTAATTTAATTGAACAAATTTAGCAGGCTACAGTATATGTACAACAAGCAAGGAAAAGCAATGGCAAGTACCATGAATGTTATTGTGCGTGGAGGGCAGTTTTGGCAATCCTCTCAAAAATGTGAAAACCACTCTTTGACTTGAAATACAATCTATTCTATAAGTCTGTTTACACCAGGGGTTGTAAAACAAGAAGGACACTTTGTTAGTGCTCATATGGACAAAAGAGATTTGTCTACAGATTCAAATAGAAATTCAGTGGGCCCTTTATTAGCTAAGGAACATATTGATATACACAGCCACCTTCTTCAAACTGTAGTTCATGAAGCTGTTTTCCCTCCGACAGTATAAAGTCTGTAGTTGGGACAGATATTTTGTTATTGTTTACTCACTTATTAGAAGAAGTTTGTTTGTGTTACAGGTGAAATGCAATTTTACATATGAAGTTTGACAGCTTTAGCATATACAGGTTTCACAAGAAGCTTACTATTGGGACTTGACTTGTCTGTTGTCATTAAGCTGAAGGAAGGCAAATTGTCTCCTCTGTATTCTATGGTTTATTGTGTGGGGAGTATCAGCACTGTGCCAAGAGGTTGGCTGAACTTCATGTGAACTTGATTTACATAAAAGCACAAAATCCTACAATGCATGCCCACAACTGAGCAAACTTTCTGCAAACACAGAATTATATAGGCACTGACTCTTACAGACTAGACAGGGATTAAGTGTTTAACCTTCTAACAAGACATTATTTGATTCAGCTGTTTTGAAAATGATGATCCTGCATTGCCCTTCATGACTGTGTATTTTTATTGACACGCTTTCTTGTCCTCTCTAGCATGCAGCAGTCATTAACGGTCTTGGTTCCTCGGGTTTGGCCGTTTTTGAGACACACTATATCATCAGTAAGACGAGCAGCACTGGAAACCCTTTACACGCTGCTGTCTAAAGCTGACCAGGTAAAGCTGACAAAGAGTAATTAAATATGTTCAGGTATATAAAATACTTGTCAATTTTATACAGGATTTATCAAAATATAAGAAATACATAAATTGCATGATTTATAGACCTGACAACCAGTGTTGTTGTTGAAGTTTTTAGTTCAGTTTGAATGTTGGTTATGTGTTTAATGTGCCTGATAACGTGGTGTTATATGTTTTTTGTTCTTCAGAGCTGTGCAATCTGGATAAACCCCATCCTACAAGATATGCTCCGGCATATCTTCCAGTCCTGCATACTGGAGAGCAGTGAGGAAATCCTTGAACTGATTCAAAAGGTTTGTTAACTCATCTCATGGGAAAAAGTCTGATTATCAGAAATGAGTGAAACACTACAGAAACGTTATCCAGTGCCTGTCATAAATTTTATTTATTCTTTATACTCAGATAAGTCTCACTTTTCTTCCCTTGCATATGGATGACCTTTTAGATTTTGCCTTGTTTTATTATGGTGTGTCACTGGGCAGGTGTGGATGGAGCTGCTGTCTCAGGCCCCACAGCAGTACGTGGTCGCAGCCAGCTGTCCATGGATGGGTGCCTGGCTCTGTCTCATGATGCAGGCCTCACACATTCCCATAGACCTGAACATGCTGCTGGAAGTGAAGGCTCGCTCCAAGGTTGTACACTTTTAATCATATCTAAATAAGACCACAGATGTACTGTTGTGTTATATTCTGTCTTCTGTATGTAGTGATTGGGTCCTCAAATGCAAGCTGATGCTCTGTTAAGACAATAGCTGCTAGTTGGTATCAATTATTGTCAGTGAAATGAGTAATATTTTACATTCAAGATTTAGGAAAACTAATGTTAGGTTTTCCAAATGTATGAATAGCTATGCACATGTTATGTATCTGATGTTACAGAGAATATCCAGTAACTTAAAAGATCAGTCTGGTGTGACTCAGCATGATAGAGCATTTCTGTTGCAAGTTAAAT
Organism: Epinephelus moara; assembly: GCF_006386435.1. Taxonomy (NCBI): domain Eukaryota; kingdom Metazoa; phylum Chordata; class Actinopteri; order Perciformes; family Serranidae; genus Epinephelus; species Epinephelus moara. The sequence goes on from NC_065524.1 coordinate 11,825,394, forward strand.
CAACAAGTTCATGCAAATAATACATGTGACTTCGAGACATCACACAAAACGAATAGACCTGCTGAAGTTGCTAAGAGACAGACAAGCAGACATTGTGAAGGTAATGGAAGCACAGCCCTGGTCTGTGTGTCTGTGTGTTTGAGCCAGAGGAGCTTTAGCAACATGAACAGTCTGGAGGAGGAAATAAAAATACAATGGAGAAACCGCCTTCAAACCAACAAGTGACTGGAGAGCCAGTTTGTTTAATGAAATGGAGCTGAACTCTGAAGGAGAATGGATGCAAGCTAGAAATGAGAACTGCTTTTATTTGTGCGCACCAAATCGACTCAGCATATCATAGCATAACCAAAGAGACAAAATGTTTAAATGAATTGATGGTGCTTGTTACTTTGCCTGTGCAAAGCAACATTTATAAAGCCGCATGAAATATATACAGAGTGCCACTGTTTGAACTAATAACTATAACAATTCATTTTGTATTGATGCAACAGGATAAGGCTGGTGCAAAGGCACGTCAAGGGACCAATCAGGTGAAGGAGACAGTCCAGGAATATATAGCAGGTGCAGAAACTGTGACAGACGACCCAGTGACAAGGGACTATGTGGTGGTTCGTTCTCGCCTCATGGCTGCCAAGTAAGTTTTGATTGTTGTATTGGAAGGAATAAATTATTAGCCCTGAACTTGAGGTGACCTTGTAACTTTCTGTCAAAAGATAAAGAAACTTGAATTGCCTGATGAATTTTTTAAAATACTAACAATGTTTCCCTGCTCTCTTTGTGTCTCTGTTATCCAGATTGCTGGGGGCTCTGTGTAGGTGTATCTGTGACCCTCAGCTCAATGCTGCATCTCAGGAGATCCGACCAGCTGAGTCTTTAGGCCATCTGTTGCTCTTCCACCTCAACTCTAAGTCTGCCCTGCAGCGCATAGCTGTGGCTCTGGTGCTTTGTGAGTGGGCTGCGCTGCAAAAGGTGAAAAGCTCAGATGATGAGTTTGTTTATTGTGAATAACAAGTTCGACATGTTTTGGATGTAGTATGAACATAACAAAATGAGTCATTTAGAGGCCAGATGCATTTACTTACTTTTCCGATCTCTTTCAGGATTGTCAGTTGGTGTCAGCAATGGTGCAACCTCGTCTTCTGGCCATTCTGTCAGAGCACTTGTACTATGATGAGATCGCCATCCCCTTCACACGCATGCAAAATGAGTGCAAGCAGCTTATTGCACTGCTGGCTGATGCTGGTATAGATCTCCAAGACCGCCTCAACTGTAGCGTTTTCACTATTGATCAAGCCAATGAACTGGTAGGTGCAACCACATGTTTTTTTTATATATCATCCAGCTGTGATTTATTTCCTGTTCAGGTCTTTATTTCCTGTATTGACAGCTTTGGTAATGGTTTGGTACCAAGCTGATTGTTATACTTAAAGGTCAATGAATGTTGTACTCTGTAACAGATCGCGCCCACTCCTGTCACTCATTCTCCCCTCCCCTCACCTGTTCCCTAGGTAACCACCATCTTCACGGAGTCGACGGCAGGTCTGAACATGAAGTCCAATCAGTGGCAAGCATTAGACAGTAAACGACAGCAGGCTCAAGCAACTGTGGCGGAGACCAGCACAGAATGGCAGCAGCTGCACCTGCGCGTCCACATGTTCACAGCCTGTGCGGTGATTAACCTGCAGGTGCTTCCTGAAAAGCTCAACCCACTGGTCAGGCCTCTGATGGAGACCATCAAGCGGGAGGAGAACGCCCTGATCCAGGGATACGCTGCCTCTTTTATAGCTAAGCTGCTGCAACAGTGTGCTGGACGCTCACCGTGCCCCAACCCCAAGATCATCAAAAACCTCTGTGCCTCGGCCTGCGTGGACTCTGCGGTCACACCCTCATCTGCTTGCCCCGTGCCCCCCACACAGGAAAATGCCAAAGGTAAGCGTTTTTAGAGTGTGGGAATATTTTTCAGTAATTTTACTCCATGTGTCAGCTCCTAACAGGATTTTTAAATTGGGTTTTCACTGACATTTTAATAATTCCAGTGACTTATAAATACGCAACATAGTGTCTTTGTTTCCAATAATCATGTGTCAGCACTGAAGAAGTGCTTATTTGCTTGCATGTTGATCATATCTCTCTTATTTTTCATGTCATTAGGCAGTGGGTTGGAGAAAGATTGCATGCATCACATGGTCAACAAAACCCGAGGAATCATCACCCTGTACCGTCACCAAAGGGCAGCCTTTGCTATCACCAGTAAGAGGGGGCCAGCCCCTAAAGCCCCAAAGACCCCCACCACAGAGCTTCCTCCTGGCAGCACCATCTGCACTGATAATGATGAGGTACAGACGACTACTGAAGAACAGTTTGCTCACATTTAGCTTGTATCAACACTTTTGTTTACACTTTTGTATATGGTCTGTTCCTTTGTAGAGCAAGAAGCCGTTTCTTATTCAGAGACGAGGGGCAGACTTCTCCCTAACAACTGTTGCCAGGCATTTTGGTGCAGACTTCACCAAGTCTCTGCCGTACCTATGGGAGAACACAGTGGGACCACTGAGAACAGTGGTGACTGAAAATCAACGCATTGGTATGTCAATTGGGTTGATCAGAATTTAATCTTGGATAGACATTGGTAACAGTAATTTCTGAGCTTGTTTTCGTCAGTATAGTAACCACTGCCTGTCTACACTATTTTAGTGTGTTGTTTAAAAGGTCAGACACTTGACCAGCCAGTATTTGATATATTTAATTGGCTTGTAGACTTAAGCCTTCAGTTGACTTAAATATAGCTAACTGTAGCGTTTTAGATGCAAAACTCACGATGTACTCAACCCTGGTTTTTATTTTTCTGATGTGGATCAAATTCTCAAGTATAATCAGTTATAAGAAAATGAAATCTGTGTTTACCCATTCCATTCACTTTATCTTTCCAGGGTACTCATTCAGTATCATGCAGTGCTCCATGTTTCAGGAATTCCAGGATGTATGTAGTCACTGTTCTGAATCACTTTGTGTCTGTTGTGTGTTCTAGATAGGCAGGCCCAGCTGGACAGAGGAGACGCTGCAGCTCAGGAACTGGTCAACTCTCTACAAGTGCTGGAGGTCATGGCAGGGGCCATGGCTGCTGAACTCAAACCTTTGGTAAGACTGCTGATTTACTGCACTTTAATGCCACCCATTACTGATCATTTTATCATTGATTTAAGTTCTGATTGCATCACATGTAGACGTAACAGTTAAATATTGTTGTTGAATTGCTCCTTGAACCATTGAAGGGTCTGTCTTAAAAGTTAATTTGAATGTAGTGCAACAGTAGTCAGCATAAAAGCAGGAATTTAGAGGCAAAGTTCATTTACTTGTCTTAACTATTATCATGTTAGCAAATCATTGAATAAGTCTCTCTTTTCCCTCAAGCTACTGGAGCACCTACCCCATTTGTTCACCTGCCTGCAACACCCGTACACAGCGGTGCGTCACATGGCAGCTCGCTGCGTGGGAGTGCTCAGCAAGATAGCCATGCTAGAGACCATGAACAGTTTCCTTGAGTTTGTACTTCCCTGGTTAGCTGCTATTGATGACTGCACCAAACAGGAGGGCGCCATCGAGGCCTTAGCCTGTATCCTTCACACAGTGATTTTACTTGTCATCCAGTTGTCAGAGCTAGCACAGTTTACATTTATTTCTTAATTTAACGGTAACTGTACCCTAATTTATTAGAAAGAAAACCCTGTTGGGATGTTACATGGTAAATTGTTTGGTATTAAAACATCAAGCTTGTAGTTGTTGCTGTTACGTCTCTACAGTACTGTCCTTGACTAACATCTCTTCAGGTGTCATGGAGCAGCTTGATGTGGACATTGTACCCTACATTGTGCTGCTTGTAGTACCAGTGCTGGGCCGTATGAGTGACCCCAGTGACAGCATTCGTTTCATGGCCACACAGTGCTTTGCTACACTCATCCGCCTGTTGCCCCTAGAGGTAGGAGCACACAAACATTAGGCTCACATGCATTTTTATGCAAACTTAGAAATCTCTGCAAAACCACTTTCTTGCTATTACTCAAATAACATGATGTAATTATACAGTGTTTTCCCTGTTCTTCCACCAGGCAGGTATACCCGACCCCCCTGCCATGTCTGCTGACCTGATACGCCAGAAGGCCAGAGAACGCCATTTCCTAGAGCAGCTACTAGATGGTAGAAAATTGGAGAACTACAAGATCCCCGTGCCCATTAAGGCTGAGCTCAGGAAGTACCAGCAGGTGTGTGTCACTCTTCAAGGCCCACTGCGTCTCTGCAGTATCTTCTCAAGCAGCAGATAAATGATGCCCAGCCTCTGTTTTTACACATTTAAACAAACTCCTGCAACACTTGAGTGTTTTGAGCCTGAGCTCCCATTTCACCTTGAGTGTGATCATTTTTCTGCCAGATTCAGGGATGAGGTTTTGCTTTAAATGCTGCAGGGTGGCAATGTGAGAGACCCTGACAACAAATGGTGTTCTCGACAGAGTGAATTTACAGCGGTCGATTAGAGATGGGGTAGGTGTGTGCAGGTTTCCGCTAGAAATGGTGGCTGTTGGCAGCTCTGCTGAGACCATCCATCTATCTGTTTAATGGAGCAGTGCAGAAAGCCAGTTTAAATGCTTCCACCGTTGTTACTACTATTGGGCAACACACTGCTACCATGTTCTCATCCACAAAAGACTAAGGACTATATGTCACTCTAAAACCAAGTGCAGTAACAAAGGATAGGATTTCAGTGTGGCTCTTTGTGTTGTCCTGCAGGATGGAGTGAACTGGCTGTCCTTCCTGAACAAATACAAGCTGCATGGGATCCTATGTGACGACATGGGCCTCGGCAAGACACTGCAGTCCATTTGCATTCTGGCAGGAGATCACTACCTCAGGTAGTCAGAACAGCACTATTACTGTTATTGTTTGACTTTCAGCTCTACAGCATCAGCACAGTGACTCACCTCCTCCTCTGTCACTTGACACATGACATCGTACCATTTAGAAGCAACATCACGCATATGATTGTTTCCTCTCGAGAACCTTCACAGCTTTAAGACTTGTAAAGAACATTTATTATTGAATAGTAACATACAAGTCCAACGATGTTATCCATTTAAGCAGTAGTTTATATGTCAGTGTGTGTAATCAATGTGAGAGATTGATATACTACTGCTACCACCACTATTACTACATCACAAAGGATTTAACTACAGGGCTTGCTTTCTCTCTTAATTCTTTCAAGTTAATGTAAACAACTGGCGATTGCAGAAAGAATCTGTAACTTGACAAGAGAATTAATTCTTGGTAGTCGTCTTCATGAACTATTTTCTAAGCAAAAACATTTGATAATTACAAAATTAGGAGATAAAATGAAATGTCCCATTAAAGATGAACCACAAATAAAAAGGAAGATTAGTTTAGCTAGTAGTTTGGCTAGATTGCAAAATGTAAAACATTGTGCATATAAAATACTTGTATAAAGCCCCGTTTACACCAAAAACTTTAGGTATAGTGCATTGAGTCCTTGTCCTAAGACGCAAGGGTGTAGTGCTGCACCAGAACCACACTCCGCCCATTTTTTTCTCCAAGTAGGGAAACGGAATATATGCTGCTCAAAATTCATTTACATTTTCTAAATGCTGAAAGATCCAATCATTACCACAGCATATGTCATTAAAGATAGATAATAAAAAGAATAGCATGGTCAGAGTTGTCATATTAAAGGTTTGTTGATTGATTCACATTGTCAACACTGTTCCACCTTAAAAGTTGCTGGTAGCTGCCGGAAGTAGCCTTTGAACAGCAGGGTGAATTATTTTTTCTCAGTTTATAGCTGCTGCTAGAGGCAACAAAACATCCTTTCATTTTTAGTTATAGTTTACTAATTTATGGAAAAACTTGCCACAGTATAAACTGTGGTTACATAAGCTTCAAAACCAGCCGCAACTCAGCCCTGAGCAAGAGTGACAGTTCGCTATTGACCAGTCAGTGGACTGCAGTGTTCCTAGCTCCACCTTTTAGTGTCGGATCAGTGTGCTAGCTATTCCAATAAAGGGGTGACCAGAGCTGAGGACAGGTCTCTTGGTGCCATCCACAACTTTTCACTATGGAAACAGAAAAATTACTGTTGGAATGTGTACCAAACTACACTAGACTAAACTGAACTACTTGGTGGAAACAAATATGCTATTAGACAAAGCAGGTTTTGACAGTTTTAACATCAACAGAGGTTAGTCCCAGGTTTGATGCACTTTTTTGATCTCATTGTGTTCCTTCATCTTTAAATCACTCGTTCTCTTCTTTGTTTGAAGTGCCATGTCAGTAAACATGACTCAGACGTCTGTATGTTTGATGTCTACTCAGGGTGCAGGAATATGCCAAGACTAAGGCCGCAGACAGCAGCCCCCTGCCCTCTCTGGTGGTGTGTCCTCCCACACTGACTGGCCACTGGGTGGATGAAGTCGGCAAATTCTGCACCAAAGAGTACCTCAACCCACTGCACTACACTGGGCCTCCCACAGAGCGAATGCGGTAAAGCTTAGTCTGAATTTGTAGCAAAGCTAAAAGCCTGTCAGCATGCAGAGGATTATTCATGTCCAAAACTGAATACGTACAGTGGAATAACACTGTTCAGGAGAACAAACCATTTTTATATTTGTTTGGATTTATTTTATATGCTGATTATTGGAAAACAAAATGTTACACAAACACACATCACGTAATGAAATACATGAACCTAAACAAACATTTACTTTTCCAGGTTGCAGCACCAAGTGAAAAAACACAATCTCATAGTAGCCTCTTACGATGTTGTACGGAATGACATCGACTTTTTTAGGTGAGTATCATTCTAATGTCTGTCTTTCTATTTTGGGGGTAGGAACTCTGTTTTTAATATGACCGTCTGTTTTCTCCTTTTTTAGAAATATAAAATTTAATTACTGTATCCTTGATGAGGGTCATGTCATCAAGAACGGGAAAACCAAATTGTCTAAAGCCATTAAGCAGTTGGCTGCCAACTTCCGACTCATCTTGTCAGGAACGCCCATTCAGGTGAGCTCTTGGCTGTCTACCAGATTTGGCTGTCGACATTGTACTCTATTTCCTTTTGTTTAGTAGTCAGACCATGAATATATTTACAATCCGTCTATCCCCAGAACAATGTCCTGGAGCTCTGGTCACTGTTTGACTTCCTCATGCCGGGCTTCCTCGGAACAGAACGCCAGTTTGCTGCTCGCTACGGTAAACCAATCCTGGCCAGCCGCGATGCCAAAAGTTCCTCACGGGAACAGGAAGCAGGTATGTAAATATAGCCTTTGTCCAAATTTATCATTCTGAATGCCCTTGACATGTGTTAGACTCCTCGTGGCTCTGATTGGGTGTTTTGGTTCAGGCGCGGGGGATCCTTGCAGATGCCATTAGAAGCAGTAGGAGGAGCCAGAGGAGCATGATTTTTTTTCATAGATTATCTGTCTCGTGTACTTGTGTCAGGATATAGTGACAGTTTCAGCATATATGACATAGGTTTTTTTAATTTAAGTTTCCTGCTGTAGCTTTAAGAGGTGTATCAAGGGTTGGACATGAGCAGTGGTAAATATTGGTGCCTTCCTCCCAGGTGTCTTGGCGATGGAGGCTCTACATCGACAGGTGCTACCCTTCCTTCTGAGGAGGATGAAGGAGGATGTCCTCCAAGACCTGCCTCCCAAAATAATTCAGGACTATTACTGCAACCTGAGTCCTCTACAGGTACTTGTGCCCCCAGTAACTATCTAATGGGCTGTGTGATAGTGCCTCAGCTTTACATTTTTCTTGCCATTGGTGTATTATTGTGATCCAGGACATTATACTTTTTCTACAGTCTTCTTTTATTAACTAAAAGTAGCTAGTCGTATTAAAGGTCAGCTAAAGGCCTATCATGTAAATGTAATGCATTACAAATAGGAAGTATGCTTACATAATTGTAGGTTAGAAGTAATGCTACTGGTGTCCATAGGAACTACAACTGGATAATGGCTCAACCTCAACGATGTGGTATGATTTCTCACTCCCTGCAGGTTCAGTTATATGAAGACTTTGCAAAGTCTCGAGCCAAGGCCAGTGTGGAGGACAGCATCTCGAATACTTCCACAGAAGAAGAGGAGAAGCCTAAATTGAAGGCCACAGGCCATGTCTTCCAGGTACAGATATTTTTTGTAGACATTAGTGCTGGCATCAAATGTAAACCTGCTTTGAAACAAGAGTTAAAGGTGCACTGTGGGGAAATGTTAGTTTTAGGGATATACCAATTTATCGGCTGCACATTAGTATCAGCTGATATTCACCTTGTTGACTGCTATCGACCGATAAGCAAAAAAGATTACCTTCACCCATGGCAGTTGCTGATGTTTTCCTGTTGCGTCACATCAATTTTGCGTAGACTAAATAGCACTGTTCGAAACTAACACTGTCCAGTTGTCCTGGTTACAATCAAAAACATGTTTGGGACAAACAGAGATCTTCCCCAGGACGCTGTCAGACTGAAAGGATGCAGTAACCTCCCTATCAGTGCTTCAGGAGATGCACCCTATTGTTTCCCTGATAATGCCACATTGTGAACAACACATCCATGCTACAGTCAGCAGGAGGAGAGCTAGTTAAAGTTAGCCGTTAGCAGCCGGTGTTCACAACTAACTGCTGACAGCGGTGGCATTGAGGTACATCATGATGCATTCAAGCTCTCTTTGGTAAAAATGACTACTGGGCGAAGGTAAATTGTAATGTTTTCATGATGTGTTCAATGTAATCTTGTAAACTTTAGTTTTTGGTGAGAAACTGCAATAAATACAGCTGTTTAAAGGAGAAACTTGTTGATGATTTCGCAGCAACATAAAATGGATATTAGAGAGGGCATTATGATACATTATGTAGTAAAAAAGACTTTTGAAGCAGTTTTTTTGTGTGAAATAAGGTTATTTTAAAGGGTGTTTTATAAATGTGTTTGATTCATTGCACATTTAAAGATGGTGTGAAGAAGGGCTGAATGACTTCAAAACAGTATTTTTTTCATATTGGAAGTTTTTGTTGTTTCCCTGGCACAAAAGGGAAAATAAATAACAACAAAAAAACATTGTTACGTTAAACATCAGTATCGCTATTGGGCAGAGTAGATGTGTAGAGGTTTGATGTACGCCTTGATCTCTTGCAGATGCATCTCATTATGACCATGCAGTAAAACTAACTTCCATCCCTACACTTTCTCAGGCGCTGCAGTACCTGCGGAAGTTGTGCAACCACCCGAGTTTGGTGTTGACCCCGCAGCATCCAGAGTACAAACGCATCACTGAGCAGCTTGCAGTTCAAAACTCCAGCCTGCGGGACATTCAGCACGCGCCCAAACTCTCCGCCCTCAAACAGGTAATGTGCTCAACCACACCACATCACTTCTGCTTGTGTGGGCCACAGTTTGGAATGTGTCACGATTATATAGATAAGAATTTTGTCTATTAGAACACATTGCTGACCAATCAGATTGTTTGTCATTATATCAGTAATATTCTGCTTTTCACCCTTTAGCAGAATAAAACTGTAACTTCAACCTCTCCACTGTCTCATACTGTGGCTCTGGTGTGTTTTCTGTTCTCCAGTTGCTGTTGGACTGTGGTCTAGGAGGTGGTGGAGGATCAGAGGGAGGCACTGAGGCAGTGGTGGCCCAGCATCGTGTGCTCATTTTCTGTCAGCTCAAGAGCATGCTGGATATTGTGGAACATGACCTGCTGAAACCCAAACTGCCCTCTGTTACCTACCTGCGGCTGGATGGCAGTGTGCAGGCAGGCCTGCGCCACTCCATTGTTTCCAGGTCAGTGGACTGATTTTATAAAGTCGCTTTGGTTCAGAACTCCAACTCGTGCTGCCTGTTACAGTGAGTCAGATTCTTCTCCTTGACTTTCTTCTCTCTGAATCTCAGGTTCAACAATGACCCATCCATTGACGTGCTGCTGCTGACCACCCATGTTGGAGGTCTAGGTCTGAACCTGACTGGTGCAGACACTGTGGTGTTTGTGGAACATGACTGGAACCCCATGAGGGACCTGCAGGCCATGGATCGTGCCCATAGGATAGGACAGGTACATACACAGATACATGCACCATGCCATGGACCTGTGCTCTTGTAAACAGTATGGCTCATATCCCATTAACATTTAGATGATCATCTGCTTTGATAAATTCCAGCTGCGTTAAAATGATACTGATCTAAGATACTGTGGCTCCCTAAGTACAGTGTGACTTGTTCATCAGTTTCCTTGTTGCATTATTAAATATGGCCTTTGAACAGCCTTGGATTGTGTGACACTGCCGCTCTTGTGTGAAACCAGTGAAGCAAATGTCCCAAGTGAAATTAAATTGGCAGGGACACACCGTCCCGCACATCCTGATACGTTTTTGTTACCATTCATGATTGTGTTTGTGTCGTGCAGAAACGGGTTGTGAACGTGTACAGGCTGATCACACGAGGAACACTGGAGGAGAAGATCATGGGTCTGCAGAAATTCAAGATGAGCATCGCCAACACTGTCATCAGCCAAGACAACGCCAGCCTGCAGAGCATGGGCACAGATCAGCTGCTCAACCTCTTCAGTCTAGACAAGGTGAGACCTCCAGGTGTTTGTCATGGAGACACACAGAGAAACATGTCTGTGGGGATCACAGATCTCCCAAGTGGTGATCTCAGCAGTGCTTTTAAAATGTCAGTGAGCTTAGTTCAGGTGCTTATTTGGCATGTAGACTTTCAGATTATGGCTGGTAGGGTAGGGTACCAAAGGCTGTGTTAATAAGGGTACTGACCAAATTAGATTGGTACAATCAAGTTCATATTCACACTAAACCAATCGGTGCCAAATTTCGGTACTGCATCAGGATGAGAGAGCAAGTTACTGGCAGGGAGGCACCATCCTACAGAGATGAGACAGTCTCGCTCTCTTTCTTCTGTACAGTAAGTCAGGGTGATGGCGAGCTGAAAGTGGTTGCAAGTGTGGTTACACTTTTCAAAATATGACACAGACAACACTTGCTCCACACAACAGTGTTCTCATGCTACGCCCTGGTGACAGACTGACAGGCTGGATGTTGTAGGGGCAGGTTTGGGTGGGGAGAGGGCAGAGGTGGACTGAGTACACAACTTCACTACTTGAGTAGTAGTACAGATACTCCTTGTCAAATATTACTCCAATACAAGTAAAAGTAGCTTAGTCAAAATATTACTTAAGTAAAAGTACGTAAGTATTTTCTTAAAAAATTACTTAAGTAAAAGTACTTAAAAAAAATCTCAGGAAATACAGGAAAGGAAAGTAGTTTTATTGTTATTGTCACTGTATTTTTCTCACAAAAACCCAAATTTCTTTTTCTTGTAGTTACATTTGAACACATCATGAAGTATATACGGCAAAAACTCAAAATCTTACCAAGAATATTTGTTTTATTTTTAGTCAAAATGTATCATTTCTAGTCCAAACAAGTCTCATTACACTTAAAATAAGAGTAGCTAAGTTACATACCTCGACATGCTCTTTCAGGTTGGAAGACGAGTTTTTGTAGGCCGTGTAATAATTTGTTCACGGTAAACACAGCAAACACTTGGAACTGATACGAATCATTCTTAGTGTCAAAAACCTCAAACATGGGCTTGAGATACGGCCATGGATGCTCGGGGCATGGGGGAGTTTCTCTGTCCGTTTCTTCCTCCATCACTGCTGAAGCCATCGACACAGCTATCGCATGATGTGGATGTGAACCGCCAAAGTTAAGTTCCGTTTTAAGCATGACGTAGTACAGGTATGGCAATACGGCTAAGACAAACCATACGTGAATCAGCAGAAACAGTTTATTTTCTTTGGTTAAAAAAAGAAAAGAAAAGAAAATTCATCAGCTGAAATAAGAGCAAAAGTAGTGAGTAATGAGAGCATCAATAGAAATGTAGTGGAGTAAAAAGTACAGTATTTGTCCTTCAAATGTAGTGGAGTAAAAGTATCCCCCAAAAATAATACTCAAGTAAAGTACAGATACTCAAAAAATGTACTTAAGTACAGTACTCAAGTAAATTTACTTTGTTAGTGTCCACCACTGGGAGAGGGGGGTAGGAAGAGGTTTCATTTTGTGTGATGTGTACAATGTTCTAAATAAATGTAGCCAAGGGTTATGAGTTGCACCTTTACTTGTGAAGGTTATAAAATACACTGTGAGCTGAATGTGACTGGAATGGGATCTCTGTTAGATATAAATGCAATGCGTGAAAACGTTGATTAGAAACAAATTCACCCAGCACGATGAACAGTCACCTAACTGCCTCGTCCTGCTAGCGTAAGCAAGCGCTGAAAAAGCTACAAGTAGCAGCAGTAACTTGCATATCTTTGCTCGCAGAAAGTGATTTAGAAATAATGTATGTCACCGCATTGCTTTCCTTAACCACAGACAAATCTGCCAGCCCTGCCAAACTGATTGACATATTGAGATCCGACCACAATGAGGCTAGACTCAAGATAACGAGTGCTTATTAAGACGAGGTGTAAATGCAGAAGCCTGAGGATTGGATGCCATTATTCAGATACAGATCACATCTTAATACCTTTGGTTTATTATAGCAAGGTGACCTGATTTGCTTGTCTGGGCTGATGTCAGAGGAAATCATACCACTTAAGAAATTTAACATTAGAATTCAGAGCAGTAGAGCAGAGTCACTGTTTCACACAGGTAAGGACATGTTTAATGAGTATGAGACAAGAGTACAGGAATACAAACTCGTGTTTGAACCACAGACTGGTACAGTTTTTTATCTTGCATAAAATGGTACAGTCTGCCTGGAAAAAAACATCTGACATCTGTTAGCTTGCATTCCTGTGTTCCAAACATACACACCTCTTCATGCACACTGTGCTGCTATACCTGTGGAACATGTTTAGCTCACCTTTCTTACCTATAAATGTGTTTCAGGGCGAGAAGAATGAGAAGGGCGAACAGTCGCCGTCAACCTCAGGGAAGGCCTCCATGAAGTCTGTGCTGGACGGCTTGGGAGAGTTATGGGACCAGCAGCAGTACGACACGGAGTACAACCTGGACAGCTTCATGCACTCCCTGCAGTAGCACTGTGTGACCCCCGTGCAGCCTCCAGCCGCTGGCCGAGCAGGACCTGGTCAGAGCCGAGGAGCGCCCTACTGCTGCGATCATCTGCCCCACTCCTACTCCCACCCCCACACCTTCAACAAGAGGAGTCACTGATAGCTAATGGTTACAGTCCCAAAGCAATAACTAAAACACAGCCCCAGAACTAAATCTATATTTTAGTGCTTAGGTATGCTGCAGCAATGTTAAAACGTCTTCTGATGTTTCTTTGAACATTGTCAGAATCTCATAATTCCTTGTTGAGAGCAAACCACCCAGGTTTTCAACAAGCCCTCTTCAAAACTGCTAAGAGAATATAATGGTATGATGAGACGTACCATCTGCGACAAACATCTCCAGTGTTAGTTTACATCATCTACATTAGTAAACAGCAGCGTCACCACTGTGTACAGTGATGTAGCTGTAGTCTGTCAAGCAGAGTGTGTCATAATTACAGTTATCTTTTATAGTAACAGCACCAGGTGCTACTTTTACAACCCACAGCCCTCCTCCCATGTTGCATTGCCAGAGTATACAGTGTTAACTGCTTCAGACACCATTACCCAGTTGAACCTCCCTCCTATCTGCCCCACTGCCACCCTCCCCCTATCACAAGGTCTTAAAAGCACTGCGATTCTCAGCCGCACCCGTCAACGCCTCTCTGACTGATGGATACAAACATGTTTTTGTATGACAAAGGGAAACGGGGTGAGAGTGACGAGCTCGCTGGAGGAACCATAGGACGTCATCACAGCGTACTGGCTTTTTGAAGCACACTGCTGAGCTGTTTGTGCTGTGAAAACACGACTCCCATCCTCCAGATGGCGCTGGTTTGTTCTCGCCCCCTCGAGTCTGTTCACATGACCTCAGGTGGAAATTCGGTGGTAGAAATGATGTGTCTCATGTCCAGCTCCTCTAAACTATGGTGTAACAATGACCTGGGAAAGCACTGCATTTGAAGCAGCATTACAGAGACTGAACATGGGGCCAAGCTGAAACTTCCTGAAACTTGTCACCAGTATTTTAAAAAAAATAATAGACTTGTACATATTTCTGTAATTGCTGCTTTTTGTTTATGATCGTGGAATTGTAATAAATTCTACAGACCTTTTGAACTACATACTGTCGCTATCTGTTTTCTTTGCATGTGAACAGTGATGGCCAGTAGATGGTGTGGTTGCACACCCATGTAGAGAAATACTGATAAGACAGGAATGAACCTAAAATACGGTCACGAGTCTTCTTTTGACACAAGAAGCCCCACTGCAAAGAAAGAAAAATCAAAGAAAAGAAGCAGACACAGTTTTTTATTTCACTGAGAACTCTGAGGAGTTATTGTCCACGCGAGAGTTCATTTTTGGTGTATAAAGTCAAATGGACCTTGTGGTAAGACTACCTTGTCTCCTTCTGTTTTCAAGGCCAAGAATCAAGTTTTAAGCTTAATTTTTAAGCCAACATGGACAAAAAGTCCTCTGAAATACCAAGCACATTGGAAATTTAATGGATGCACAAATAAGCTGAAATGGTTTTAAAATTCATCGACAATAGAATACCTTAGTGTGTAGTCATCACTAAATACTACCACTAGTACATGCCAGCAAATTTCTGACTTTAAAAAACTAAATGTATGTGTTTCCAATTATTCTTTAAAATGCTGAGAAAATGAGGGCAGGTTTTACAATTTCAAATGTTATTTTAATTTTAAATAGAAGATTGAGGAATGCTGGTTTGCTTTTCTGATCTCATCGTTCTTGGATCATGTGACTGATGGCACATGACCTATTGGGTCTGCTTTGATTATCCTCTGTGGTCCAGATGTTCAAGTTAGAATTTTTCATCTTGAATTTTGGCATCCAATTCAAGAAAATATTTCATTTTAATAATTATTATTATTAAAATGATAATAATAATTATTTTTAAGTCATTTTTTTAGAAACTTAAATAGTTTTTTTTTTATCATGAGACACCTGGGGTTTTTATCTGAATATGTGAAATCAAATAAAAATGCTAATTTTATCACTTAAAATGACCCGTAAGTTTCAAAGAGAGACTTAAACTCACATAAATTAAGATTGATTTTCAAAGTAAAATATTTCAGTTTAGTCCACTTACTCTATAGGACCCCTCAAGTCCCAAAAGGTGAAATGCTTTATTTTGTGTGCACATCTTTCGGGACTTTAAGGGCCCTGTACTATCCTGACAGCCTGTCTTTATTCAACAAAATTTGTACATGTTCTATGACTGTAATCTCTATCTGCTGATGAAGACTATGTGATCTGCTGAAAGGTCCAGAAACTGATCATTATGTATGCTTTGTCTGCCTCACCATCTGAATCAAGAGTGAATCCATTCTGCTGAAAGGACAGATGAAGCTGCAGAGGGCCACAATGCACGTTAGTACTGGTCAGCTCTTCTCTAAGGTCAGGTGCATGACAGGGGATAGAGGTGACAGACAGGGAGAGGATGCCATGCCAAAGACCACAAGGTTTCACAGGGTCATACAACTACGTTTAATAAGATTTGCTTATTAGTACAGAAAAAGGAAAAATTAAGGTGGAAACTACAAACTCTGAAGCAGTAGTAAGCATTAGCAGCATTGAGCTCCATGTTTTCAAATCAGTTATACTGCAAAAAGTTCAGACCAAGTCAACAATCTCAAAAGCCTCGCCAAGATAGAACCAGTGTTCAAGTCAGGAAATAAAAAAATCTAGAAAACAAAAGCACAGATGCCTTAATAAAAAAAACAAATGTACATTTCAAAAGTAGTGGGATGTTTGTGGAAAAAAAAAGCACATTACCAATTTTTTTTTCATCTATTTTGAGATCACAACATGACGAGACTGACAGTGTTTACCTACCCAGAGAACGCCCATGAAGCAGAAGTGAATATACAGTATACTACCCAAGTCTAGTTACATGAAATACATACGTATATCTATAGAGAGGAATATATAAAATGGTTGCCATCATCCAAATCATGATCTTTTTCATTTGCACATACACGTTGTGTTATAGTTCAGGTATAAATTGTTTTGTTACGTGAAAGAGAAACTTAAAAAAAAAAGGCCAGGAGATAGATAAATACTTGGTGGTATGGTGGTGAATAATACAGAGCCCTGGAAGAGAGGAAAGAGTGGGACTAGTTTAAAGACATGAGGGGGCTGGTATTAGCATCAGCTGTATAAACTGGTAGAAAAGGCCAGCCAGAAATAACATTCTCACATGAGCAATGGAGTCTCTTTTTGGATGAAGACCAGAAGGGACATCAAAAACACTTCAGCCATAGTTGAAGACATGTTCGGACATTTTGGGAAATGTGCTTATTCACTGTTTCATTGAGAGTTAGATGAGAATAACAATACCGCCTCTTGTATCTGTGGAGCAGTGTAAAGCTTGAGGCTGAAGCTGGTGATCTTAGCTTAGCATAAAGATTGAAAAAGGCTAGCATGTGAAACAGCACATTCGAGTCTTATGATGGAAGGAACTAAATTAGCCTATGGACATTATTAAAAGATTTAAAATAGACTACTTAGGTATTTAAATTTCAGAGCGTTGGTGGTGAAAGCAAACAAATCTGTCCACACTTCATCAAATTCTGTATTCCTCCGAGGCTTTTTCGTATTTTGATTTGGAATCAATAGCTAGCTTAGCTAAGGAAACCCAAAACTAGCCACTGCTGTTTAGGTTTAGCAAAATTAAGACGAAAAGGTGCAAGGCCATAGAGGCTAGCGCTCATTTTAGTTGACGAAATGTTAACAGGCTACATTTTTTTATTCTGTGTATGAGCTACACACTTTTACAAACGAAGAATGTAAATCATTTTAGGCCTTCAACAATGATAAATGAAAATCAAAATGTTAAAAAATAACTATTATTCATTTCCATGAACCAGTAATTTTTTGTCAAAGCCATCGAAGAGAGGCTAATAAGCCGCACGTGGCCTACTTTCGGGTTATTCGAACGACTTATTCTCAGAATACTCTTCAGGAAGTCACTGCTCCGAGCCAAGAAATAGTCTGGGCCATAACACTGCAACGTGTTGCTTTTAACCTTTGGTTTTTGATTGAATTAAACAAATGAGATACAAGGCTTTGGTTCTGGTCAGCAAGTTTTGTTAGCGTTGGACAGAGCCATGCTAGCCATTTTCCCGTATCCAGTCTTGATGCTAAGCTAACTGGTTTAAGATTGTTTGAGTCTAGCATAAAGTCTGGAGGAGGTGGGGAAATAGCTAATCCAGCTATGTCCAGAATTTGCCGACTAACACCTCTAAAGCTCACTAATTAACAAGTTACTTGTTCCTTTTGTAATTTGTACACAAGCCAAAGTGTAAAAACTACGAGCTGTAGCTTTATGTTATGATGCTAATGCTATGCTAAGCTAACAGGCGAAAAAGCTAATTTCCCAAAATGTTTAACTATTCTTTTAAGGCAGAAGATAAGTAGGGGGGACTTAAGAGTTTTGAAAAATAAAATAAAAAAGTACAGAGACAAATTAAAAATAGGGGAAGGAAAACACACACACTTTAGACCATTGCCTCCTATGAGTAATTACGATTCTACAGTTATACATGCTCTTCCCAAACTTAGTATATTACACAGTGAATCTCCACATTTACATTCATACTTAAATACAATCACACTGGTGCACTCTGCAGGGACCAAACCTACTACATAGAGGAGGATGTGACATGGCTGTTTCTGTAGGAGCTGTTGGATATTACACGTGAGGAAACGTTGCTCTCCACTGCACAAAGTGAGGACGAGTTATTGTAGAGTTAGTGGTAATAGTAGTAGTAGTAGTAGTAGTAGTATTGGAGTAGCAGAAGCAATGTAAATGGTCAGTGGTGTTGTCCACAATTACATCACAACATACCGCGTGTATGCTCCATTCTGCCATTTTATTTTATTGCCCATTCATTTGTTTACATTGCGAATCACTTAAACATCACCAACCACCAATCTGCTGTTTGTGAATAGTTTTTTTTTTTCTCTGTAGATCATTTTCACACTAATGTAAGCAACATCAGCGAGTTAACACATAAAGCTTAGCATTTCAAGAATCGAGACACTTTAGTAACAATATTACAAAGTTGTTGTTTTTTTCAGCTTCAAAAAAATGAAAAAAGGTGAACAAATGAAAAAAATAAACTTTTAAAGAATTAGCATCATAAAATTAATTTATTCCAAGTAAAAATACAAAATAATATTAATGACATTGACCAGATATGAAAAATCTCCCCCAGAAATAACTATTAATGGTTGAGAAATAAGTCTGTAAAAGAAAAAATACGAAATAAAAATGAAAATATGTAAATATGTTTAAATTCTTTTCTTTTTTAGCAAAACTTTCTAAAAATAATGAAAATTTTCTCAGTACAAAGGCTACATTACTACTGGAAGGTACTAGCAGGTAGAGTAGGTAAATACACAGTAGAAAATGATTTTAGTGAATCACAATGCTTGCAATGAAAATAATTCTGCAATAAAGATTTATGCCTCTTTTTCTTGTTTTCTTCTTTTCTACAAACAGTACAAACAGTATTGCACATTACAACAAAGAATCAAGGTTCTTAGCCTTAAAAAATGGGACTAATTCAAGTCTTGCGTGAATAGAAGGCCACCAGTCAATTGATGCACCTTGGGGGCTTTCGATCAAGTTACAGGTGAAAACACGTGTGTCTGTTTTGTGTTAAAAATAACATTCTTGTCTCTCTCAACCTCGCGCCGAACAGCGACTCACAAGTCTCTTTTTTATTTTCCTCCCCGACGACGTCAGGCTAACAAATCAGGGTCACGTTGCTTTTTGTACAAAACAAAAGGGAGCACATACTTTTAGGAAACATAAAAAACTTCTCTTAAAAAAATAATGAACAGAAGATCTCTTTCACAACTCTGGTCAGCATAGTAAATGATTGATTATAAATATACAAAAACGTGGGAAATATGTTCAGTTTTCTCTCTGAGCACCTGATAGATTTTTTTTTTCCTAAAGAGCTCTTCTCGACCAATTTGACCAGTGGGACGCTCACCCTCACTTCCACTGTAATAAAGTAGACTGTACTCTCACTAACTACATCATTATATTAGTTATAAAGCTCTAGCTCCTTCAGTTGTTGTCTTTTTCAAAAAAATAAATTCTTAAAATAAAAGCAAATAAGCATGATAAAAATAAAAAAATCAACCATCTGTTAAATCATTTCTCTTGAAGAATTAAATTAATATATATTTTTTTCATCTGAATAAACTTACTTAGAAAATATCAGTTTCTCTCCTAATATATTTCAAAATTGAGGTATTGCAAAAGATCTTGTCAGTCAGAAAGCACGCTTTATCGTCGCTTTTTGTTTTGTTTTTTTGTCTTTTAACAAAAAGAACTGCTGACCGTCGAAAAAACTGTTCAGATACAAAGAGTAGTGCATAACAAATATCTATCATAGAGAAGGAACAAACATAGAAAACCTGTCTGGGTGGGGAAAGAAATGTCACAAAAACACCCAGAATTCACTTTCATAGGGATACTTATTATTACTCATGGTTAGCCTCGTCTTTTTTAAGTCTTTTTTTTTTCTATCAGTAAAAAAAGTATCTTCTGCTTAGTTTCAATTAGTTTTTCTTGGACAACAAAAACATGTATCCTAAAGCAAATAAAAAAAAAAAAAAAAACAGTTTGCGACTAAAACAAGAAAGAGGAAAGGGACTGCGGGGCGCCAGCACGGGACAATCACAAGTCACGGACAAAAAAAAAAAAGAGGGGAGGGACGACACACATTAACTTGCAATGATGTAGGATCCCGTTCGGATTGTCCACAAAACTGCTAAAACCAGTGTAACGTGGCCCCAGCACCCCTGCCCCCAAACCAGAGCCGCCCTGTTTTCAGCAGCCAATACTTAAGTTTCTATGCACCCCCACCCTGCCCACCCAATCCTGTTTGAACTGCGCACCATAACCTTTTGATAAAAACTAAAAGATATATGTCCACCTTTTTTTTAGCAGGTCCATTACTTCAAGCTTTGCAGGAAAAAAAATCTGGATAAATATGGTAACTCCAGCTTGCACATCTGCATGTTCTGGCAATGTCATTCCCCCGTTCCCACCCGCCCCAGCCCAGCCATATAGTGAGAGCATGTGCAGAGCTCAGTTTATCAACCTCAAGTCTCCAGTAGCTTCAATGTTTCGTTTTATCCCCATGACATCCCGATTCTTCTTCCCAACTGCCCTCTTTTTTTCCTCATCTAATCGAGTGCACCTTCAGCCCCTCTGCAGGAGGCCGCACGAGCTGCAGGCGGCTGTTCGCTACGCGTGTTAGGGTGGTCTGTTAAAAGTCGAACACGCGAGCTCTTTGGTTGCATTCCGAGACGTAAACGTGCGCTTTTGTCAACGGTGGAACAAATCAAAGAAAAAAAGACCTCAGTTCTCAGTTTAAGCTCACATTGTTGCGTCTTCTCTTCAGATCAGACTCTGTGTTTGTAGGCCTGTTTGTGTGCGTAAGAAAGACAGCCGTCCGTGTGTGTTCATGTGTGTGTCTGTGTGTGTCGAGAGGCTTCTGTGTATACTGGTGCAAGTGTGTGTACAAGAGAACATTTATACGTGTGCATACACTAGTTATGAAGTTTCACAGGACTTCTATGTCGGACATTAACGACAGTTAAAGCGAATCACAGTTCTAGGCATACTCAGACCTAACTACATACGGTATAAAAAATTGCACAATTATATCAACAATCACTGCAAAAAAGTACTTCACCTATCATAGACAGTTTTAAATGGTAATCCTACATTTAATTTGATTTGTGATTATTAAGGTTGTTTTTTTTTTCTCTCCCCTGTCGCCTGGATGTGTTCGCTGCCTGTTTGTGCAGGAAGCGTCAGCTCTGGCCGCCCCGTGGCGTTGCCCGTCGGCCCGCCCAGCGACAGGAGCCGCCATGATTCCTCTGACCAGTCCTCCCTGTTTCTGTCCAGTTTCGTGCGAGTCGAACGTACGTCTATAGTGTGTTGTGCAAACATGGGCAGAATCGAATAGTAGACATGATACTGAAAAGTCTATTGCATGCAGCAACCTGATTGAAATAAACATGCAGTTAGGGGCGACCCACCCCGACCCCCACAAAAGGTAGCCATCGTTGTCTAGGGGCGCCCCCTCCCCCTATGATAGCTCGTCGTTTTACAACACCAGGTGCTTCTTGTGATCTGTTATTTATTATTTTACACCCTAGCCTGAATAAAGTACTTATGGTATCTGTTTATACCATGGATTTAGCAGCAAAGCTATTGCAGCATTACATTTACATAACACTAAAAAATAATGTTATTATAAAAATAAAGACCTAGAAATCAAAAGCAAACTAATCTGATTGCGCATATGAGGTATTAATATTTTCAGAGTCAAAATTGAGAGCGAATATAGCCGTGTTATTTTTACTCTGGGCGATACAGGCCCACACTACTGGATAGCTGTTAAGTCTTGCTACATCTTATGCCACCTATTTCTGTATGCATTAATTTCATTTGCCTTTGGTAATTCTTTTTTAGTAGGGGCAATATATAACTACAGCTCTTGAAAATAAGTGCATGCTCCTTTTACATAAAATTTAAATTATCTATATATGTATAGATAGTTACAAAACAAAAAATATATACTTTTTAAATATTTGTATGGTCCCACCTCTGTCTCAGTAAGGAGGGGTCCAACAGGACGTACCACACCGCCCAGTCAACAGAACGGGGAACTGAAAGTAGCCTGGTGTCTAACATACCATCCTGTGTGTGTGTGTGTGTGTGTGTGTATGTGTGTGTGTGTGTGTGTGTGTGTGTGTGTGTGTGTGTGTGTGTGTTTAGCGAGATTTTGTGCCAAAGTGCAAATTCTAAGCTGAAAGACTTTCGCATTTCGTTTCCCCACAATGCTTCATCAGAGGGGAACCATAGACAATGAGTTCAGAGCCATGTGGCATGAAGAAAGTCCCATGTATTTGACGGTATCCTTTTTGCTTTTTTCATGAGGTGTTTGTGGGGAGCAGGGTGGAGTAGGTGAGGCTGTGTGTAGGGGGGGGGTTGCAGCGCTGTCCCGGCCTGTAGGGTAGGAGGGGCGCAGGAGGTTTTTT
Source organism: Epinephelus moara (assembly GCF_006386435.1). NCBI lineage: Eukaryota > Metazoa > Chordata > Actinopteri > Perciformes > Serranidae > Epinephelus > Epinephelus moara. The sequence continues at coordinate 11,847,635 of NC_065524.1, forward strand.
TTTTTAGGGGTCGGGTGTGTGTTCACCGGGGCAGGGCTGACTCGTGTACCCCCCTCAGCTCCAGCGGAAGGACACATGTCGAGGGCGGTCGCCCCCCTCCTTCACTAGTGGCTTGTGAAACTCTCGGCCGGCCCGCGAGTGGATGCTGGCCCAGCAGTACTCGCAGTAGTACTGCAGGCAGGTGACGTTGGCACAGAAGAAGGGGGCGAACTTCCCCCCGCAGCGTGCCCCCTGGCACTCATCACACATCTGGTCGTCCAGGACATAAGGCTTCACCTCCACCTGGGAAGAAGCCGAAAGAGATGTGGGGTTAGTCTATTCTCATCCACAGATTGAAACGTGTTCATTTAGTAGTCGTCTTTTTTGACAAATTTGAACTCCCATTAGGGTTGTCAGTTTCTGTGAATTTCGCTTTCAATAGCCAGACACCCAGGGGCGGAAATCCCGGGGGGGACAGGGGGGACATGACTCCCCCTTCAGTAAAGCTGTCCCCCCCTAGAATCATTTGAGACACAATTAATAATTTTTTGAACAATGCAGTAGTATTTATTGAAAGCACAATGTAAGCGGTGCTCATTATAATCGCGCAATAATGTGCTATTTAAATCTTAAAAGATTTAGTCCCCCCCTCCCATTCCTAGTAGTGGTATATCCCAGGAGAGAAAGAAGAGGGACAGGACAGGACAAGAGCAGTCAGTGGCGGAGCAATGGGTACCTGTCTGTAGGCTCTCCACCTGACAGTGAGACAAACATGAAAGACGTGCAGTCTAACTGACAAGGAGCGGTCATTACGCGCAACTATTACGCACGGTTGTGGCGGAGCGGCTCGTATGGGTACCTGTCTGTAGGCTCTCCACCTGTCAGTGAGACAAACATGAAAGACATGCAGACGAGGAGCGGTCATTACGCGCGACTATTACACACGGTTGTGAGGTGCGCAGCGGCAGATCTCACAGCACACTGTTTATAAACCAGTTTACCAGTTTAATTGCAGGAAATGTTCAGTTTTAGTTTTAGTTTAGTTAGTATAGACATTCACTCTGCCTGTTGGAGAGATAGAGAGAAGATTAAAGCGTCAAATTGCGGTAAAAGATGCTGTATAAAAGACAGGCTACAACTTTTTTTCCCTCAGTCAGTAACTAACTGGTTAATCTTTAAGATACAAAATGCAAAATGACCTGAAATACAAGAGGCCTTTCCTTTCAGTCCGAGCACAGTTGACTCAGGGAGCTTTAGCGCAGCATTTCAAAGTGCTATCCATATAGAGGCAGTGACATTTTATTGTTTTGTGAGGTAAATGTCTTGCTTTATATTTCATTTTGTGTTGTCTTTGCTAACATAGCCAGCTAGCCGTGTTAACAAGTAGAAACACAGTGTCCACTGCCTGCTGTCTGGTCTCCACTGGTTGGCTAAGGTTAGCTTTGGCTGCTCTGCAATGCTAGGGGCTAGCTAGTGGTGCCGCTCATTCAGCCATTACCGCTGACAACGCCGTCTCAGACATGGTAGCCAAACTTTGGTCTCCCGCCATGTAGCCCCATTAAGTAAATGGCTTCATTTCGAGTTGCAAAACCCCTTTAGCCATGTTAACTATGTTCGCACCACTAGCTGTGCGGACACTGCTAAAATTTAGCAGCTAACTGTGCTGACAGAGCTAACAGTGATACCATATTTAACAAAGCTAAAAGGGTACTCACCCACTAGTGGTAATTGTGGAATAGCTAGCTACCACCAGACCTGGTTGGTACATAGTGCAGTAAACTGAAAAATAGCAAAATGAACCTATTGACTGACACACGCAAGCAGTCAAAAATATTCTAAGTATCTCTGAGTATCCTGACAAGCGCTATATAAATCCAATGCATTATTATTATTATTATTATTATTAACCGATTAACAGGTAACCACTGACATCCACAATCCTCATTTGCTTACTGTTACAGGAAAATTACACTTTAAAAGAAGTGGATTGTTTAACTGGTATCTCCCTTGTACCTGACTAACACTATAAAACCAACACAAACTGCTGAAACAACAGCTAAGTTGATCCAGGTGTGTTAGCTCCCTAAGCCATTACCCACCAACCTCATTCGAGGCAATCTCTGTGCAATTTTCTAAAATAAAACCAGGCTACACTGAGGCAGGTATCCTTCCGTCCTCCAGTGAAATGAGTTTGACCACTAAGCCCGGAGACAAGAAATGAGAGCTCAGTCTCCATGGAGACGCCTCGGTGCATGAGAAGGCAGGGGTGGATGCTAACCTTGTTATAGCGTGGCCACAAAATGAAAGGTTATTAAATCCTTCAACAGTTGGAGACCGTCCCTCTCAGCTAAACTCTGCAACAACTACAGTGCAACCTGTGAGGAACAACCTCACACAAGACAAATAAGAAGAAGGAGGCCAGGCAGAAAGGACAGTGCTGCCATGCTATTAAATACCAATATCAGCTCAGTGGACATGAAGCTGACCAGGCCAGGGATAATGAGCTTCTATGTCCTATCATCAAGAGCCATTTACAGTTAATGGAACTGTGGATGCTGAGAGAAGAGAAAACTAGAAAGAAAAAAACCCAAAACTTTAAACTCAAAATAGCAGAAATTCTCAAAGATGTGCTCCCTTCCGCCTTTCTGCAACGGGGCTGTCAGGATATTTATGTTATCGACTAATCATATATCATACATCACATATATACATGGACATGACCTCACCAACATTTTAGTCATCATGATGCCAGAATAAACAGCAGTTTTCTGCAACTATATGACTTGAGCACAGTATTTCTCCGTTTCTGTCCTCTCCACCACCATCTACTTGTGAGTCTGAAATAAAACAACACCTCAAAGACGACACAGTGTAGATAACCATTAGCCTGTAGCTGCACTTTAGAGAGGAAAAGGCACAGTCCTGATAGTCATTAGCTTGCCAACCCCTAGCAACAAGCCAAAAAGTCAGTCCTGTATAGTTTTACACTGCAACAACTTCATCCTCCGCTCTGTAAATCCACCAGGCTGTCCATCCCTGAGAGCCAACTGCAGCACACCGGCCAGATTATGGTGGTAACTGCGGTGTCTGCGAGTTGCAAGAAGCTACTTTCTTGTGTTCAGTAACAGGTTGAAATTACATTTTCAAAAATATGTTCATATGTCCGATCCAATTTAAAAATTCATTGCTCTTTGAAGGGTGTACTTGCATTATTATGCTACTATATTGCCATTATATCAGTGGCATAAAATGGTCTTAAACTGACAATAATATAGTTTATCACCATTATTTCCGGGACAATGTATCGTTCAACAAAAGCAGTTATTGTGAGAGACCTAAATATATATTATTTAATTCTGTGAAAATTCTGTCAACATAAATCATTTTTGTTGCCAACCACAATGGTGGTGACTGGATTTTCGAAAAACACAAAACAAAACAAAACCCCAACTTCTTACAGCTTAAAGTGGAAAATCTATGGATTTAACATGCTCCTTGTTTTGTTATGTGCTTTTAAAAAGTCTTTATTCAGAGCCTTTGTTAATTTCATAAATGTTATTTCCTTTAACTTCTCTTGAGCACTATTTGTATTCCGCACAGTTCCAGTCATAATAAAGACACCCTAAACCCCCACTGCAGATCGATGGTGATAACTGAGGTGGGGCAGACTGCCCCGCCCTACAGAGGCTCGGCTTCCTGGCTGACAACCAGTCTCTCTTGGTCACGATCTGTCCCGCTGCAATTGGCCGGCGTGCCTAAAATAACCAGGCTGCAGCACAGCCCGAGTGGATATACATGTATAGGGAGCTACTATAATTAAACCAACCCAATGTGTCTGCAACTTGAAACATCTGTCGGGACTCCGGCAGCCAAAGGCCCTAGTGATTGCACAGCCGGGCCTGGCCTTCCGTTATTGTAGGCTGTGCTGAGTCTGAAAAGCCGGCAGTAATGAAAGCTCTGATACATGGGAGAGGGCTGGAGCAGAGTTCAGCTCTGCAGCGTGCCATAGGAATGACTGCGAAAACCTCAGCTGTGGTAGAGGCGCTGCTTTCTTTCAGAGGAAGGATTGTTATGAATGAAGTGCATGAACTCGCTCACCCTTTTGTCGATGTCATTGTGCTGCAGCTGAACGAAACGAGCGCTGATGGCAGCGATGTAGCTCTGCTGATTGGAGAAGGCCACACGGCCGGCTCCTTTCGGGTATTTGAGTTCTGGGTCAGTGTCAATGCCGGCGTAGCAAACACCTCCGTACAGCCGGTCCATGATCATAGCCAGCTCCACTGGAGAGAAGAAGGGAAGAAAGGATGAAGGAGAGGGATGATTAGTGCTGCAGCCAGTCCTTTAAGGAGTGTTTGTGTGCTAAAGACATTTCTTTTGTCTTCAAATTGAAAGCCTTCAGCCTCTCTTAAAAACTAAGTGAAAGCTTTAACTTGGACTTTTGTGATCGACGCTGTTATTAAGTGACGTAAAAAGCTACCCTACTGCACTATTCATCAGGGCAGCAGTCTCAGACTGCTGGTATAATTAGTAGGGGTCACATTGCAGACCAGCCAGTGATGTTCATCCCAAGAACAGAAAGACAGAGCCTTCCATTACACCATGAATTCTTAACATGACTACCACTTGGCCTGCTTCCTGGAAACCCAAGAAGAGAATTGCTTTCTCACAGGGAGAACTTTCATTACAGCCTCCAGCCTCCGCGCTCTTTGCCAGCCGATATTATGAAGCCAATTTAGGGGCTTTTGGGGGATCGCAAAAAAAAGATATTCCATTCATATTAGTTAGTTACCTGCACGCAGAGGCCGTGGCACCCCTCCTACAAAGATGGTCTTGCGGGGGTCCAGAGGCTGGGAGCCGTCCATGACAAAGTCACTGTCGCTCAGGTTCCAGGGACGGATCTGGACCTGTGTAAGAAAAAAGGAAAAGTTTTGTTAATCCTGAGGGCAATGTGTGGTATACTGCCTGTACATTTTTTTTGCTAGCAACATGGCTCTATGGATGACAATGTCTGTCTGTCGGTCAGTTCACCACTTTGGTTTAGACTGAAAAGTCTCAGCAACTTATGGATGGATTGTCTTGAAATTTTGTACAGACATTCAAGGTCCCCAGAAGATAAATTCTAATTACTTTGGTGATGATCCCTTGACCTTTAATCTAGCACAGCCATTGGGTCACACTTTCAATTTGTCTATTGACATTCCCATCAGCCTCAACTGCACTTCTTTGTTCTAATTAACAAATATTAGCATGCTAGCACGCTAACCTACCATGGTAAACGCTGTCAACATAATACCTGCTACCAAGCAGCAACTTTGGAAGCTGAAAGATGAAGCCAACGTGGAAGAGCTGGAGACTACAGTTCCTCTTATGGCCACAGGAGGCTGGTTCCAAAAGTAAGTCCCAATTCAAACCCACCAACTTTACGTGAGACATACATGTGTTTACAGCCTGGTACAAAAAATGGTTTTGGTCTTAATAGCCAATTTCCCCATTCATGACAACTGTACAGGTGTTAACATTTTATATGACTCACTCACTTACATTTTATTAAGGCTTAAAGTTGTGCATAATCAAGGGCATGGCTGCTTTGAGTGACAGGCTGTCTGTTAGGTGTCACCTCAGCTTAGTCAAGTCACACCATTATCCTTGCTCTTCACCAACTCCACCCTCTTCAAATATGGTCACTTCGGGTCACTTCTGGGTCCAAAAATCCAAGATAGCTACGGCCAAAATGGCAAACTCGGGAGTCCTCAAACCAATGGATGACGTCACAATGGCTACATCCATTATATTTATACAGTCTATGCCTGCTACACATAAAATGGACTGACACTGTAAGCATGCTAGCAGTGTACACATTATATGACTGGATTCTGATTAACTGAATCAAAACTTGTGTGTCCCAAAAAATAACTCTAAATCTACTTCTTATTTCTATTCAACTGAATGTCACTGCTTACCGGTTTGTCTTTAATGGTGGGACTGGACACACACAGGTAGAGCTTGCCGTCCTCCTCGATGCAAGCGTCGATCAAGGCCTGGACAGAAGTCTCTTCCTGAAAGAGCAGGAAGGCGTAGCCTGGAAAGAAGAGCAAAAGGGGATTTAAGGAAAAACTAAAGATATTCTCTAACAAGAAATTACATCTGTTGCATTTTATAGTCATAGTCTTGTGACCATGGTGATTTTAACAGCAACAATTCAGAAACAACTGGGTATTTTCTACAGCATCTACACTGTACAAGTTCCCATGACTAAGCTCCATCCTTTTTTCCCTGTAATTATTCATAGTTTCAGACAACTTTGTCTCTACACAGGCATATGACCTTGTGGCCTGTTCCTCTGTCCTCATTTGCCTTGCCTGCTTCTTTAAGACACTCTACAGCCGCTGCGCTGCTTCAGATTAAATGGCTAAGAGTGCTCCACTTCTAAAATCGACCAGCCTGACACACCGCAGATTCTCCCTGAGAGTGGGTTCAGGTAGAGAGAGTTTGGTGATGTCTTTGCAAGGCAGAAAGCAATTCAGACAGTCACTCTGTACTATTGAATTATTTAGCATTGAGAGCAGAGACCTTATCCAAGGTCAGAGCTATTAAGGCATTTCAGAAGGGACAAAAATCCCAGCTCAATCGGGTACATCCATCACACAATGCTACAGGGGTCAGCAAGCCATAGGGATCTGATTGATACTGAGACAGGACACAGACACAAGAACCTAAAGCCACTTTATGACAGCCAAATAATAAAAACGCAACACTTGGCCAAAAGAGACGAGGGTGAATATATTAGCAACACCGTGAAAGAGCAGCAGATATTGGTGCACGCTGACGTCTCTGAATGGGTTGTAAATTATTGCTCTGGTTATGTTAGCAGGAGCCCAACAACACCTGTGGCACCCATGAGTCAGGGGAATATGAGCTGCTGTCTGAGTGGAGCGAGTGGGATTGGTGGATCTGCACAAGTGCACACACGCACCCAGAGATGTCTCCTGGAGTACACTCTGTCTCCAACTTCCAATCACTCCAAAAGCCACCATGTGTTCCAGCATCTCTGGAGAAGCCTGCTTTTATAAAACTGTCTCTCACCATCCCTCTTGCACACACACATGCACACCACAACACAAACTCAGACACATGCACTTATGCGGACAAATGCATGAGTGAAAACGGCAAAGAGGAATGTGCAACTGTCATGTTTCACTTTTAACATTCCAGCGTGGAGCTGCTGCAGATGAGATGAGGGGAAAAGGAGAAGAAGAGCCTGACTCGGCAGACCCAGTCAACTGTGGTATGTGCACAGGTCTGAGCCAGAGTGCGTATCAGGGCAGGAAGAGAGGCGGGGTGTGAGCGTGTGCTGCTGCAGAAAGGGTGGGTGGGAGAAAGAAAATGAGCATCAAAGGTGGAATGGAAAAAAGCAGGTGCGTAAGCTGGCGCGTGTCCTCAAAACAGCTGCAACTGTGAAAGCGGCTTTTGTCTGTGTGTGATTGTGACTATGTATGTGTGTGAAGTGTGTCCTGCTGACGCATGGGATGTTTGACTTGTCACAGTGACGTCACAGCGATGGCTATTGTATCTTTCTGACATTTGAGCCTAAAACAGTTCTGTAGATCACTAAATCTCTCATGTGTGCACAGATTAGAGGGCAAAATTGAATAAGAGCCAACTACAATTACAGCCTTGCCGTTGTCTGCCTCTGTCAACCAGTCAAGTTGCAGTTTACATCCACGTCTATCCAGACTCACATGTAGCCATTACAGTAGACAATGCTTAAAATATGGATGCTGCTGCAAAGAAGCTACAAGCTACAAAGATTTATACAATCAACACAGTTTTAAAACAAGCACCCAAGATTAGTGTCCCCACTTCAGAATCCACCCAAATGTCTCCTCTTCTGTTTCTGAGTTATTGTGATGAATAACGGACAGTAAACATTATGATGTCACAGTGAATCTGACCTTTGACCTTTTGGATATAAGATGTCATCAAGTCGCCATTTTATTTTATGAGACATTCATGTAAAATGATGTCATTATTAGTATGTGAATTTAAAGAAATTTAATGAAAGCATTCCTAAGATGTTACGTTCACAACAATGGGACGCACGGACATATGTACATATTGATGGACAACATGAAACAATAATATCTCCGGCCTCAGCTGTCAATATGTGAAGGTATAAAAACAGCATTTCATAAAGATATTTTTTGGGGCTTTTTAGCCTTTAATGGATAAGACAGACAAGCGTGAAAGGGGGAGAGAGAGAGGGAGTGACATGCAGCAAAGGGCCACAGGCTGGAGTCGAACGCGGGCCGCTGCGGCAACAGCCTTGTACATGGGGCGCCTGCTCTACCACTAAGCCACCGGTGCCCCAAAAACAGCATTTCTAATGACCTAACCCAAAACTTAATTGTATTAAAGCTAAAACTTTAAGTCAAATAATAAGTGGATGGACAGAAAATAAATAAAAAAAACTACTTTGGTAACTGGTGATTGTTTCTGTATTTTTTTCCAAGCAAAAATGCCACAAATTAACTAGTTCCAGCTTTTTAAATAGATTTGCAATAGATACTGATTTTATTAGGTGTTAATCCTGCCAAAATAAATAAAAATGGAAAAAAACTACTTTGAAAAAACTATTTACAACTTAAAATAAAAAAATAATCACCACAATTACCTCACTTAATAGCCTGCTAAGTACTTCACAAGCAAGGTAAATAAATATGCCAGCTGTAGAAATAAAGTGTAACAAAGACAGTAAGAAAAGGAAAGGCAGTGAGTGTGAAGACGTAGGTCTGTCTGTCCTCGAGAGAACTGGAACATGATCACTCAGTGATAGCAACATCATTTATACTTGTGTCCCTTTTGGGTCAAAATCAGATTCTGCTCCATGCTAACATATTAGCATACACACTACTGAATGATTGTTTGCATCTTGTATTATGCAAAGTAACCACAGAGGCTCTTACTAATTAAAAGTTTTTAGCGGTTGTTATCTGGGGCCTTGTAGAGTCAAGTAACAGGCTAATAACCTCTGTGGGGCTATAATGGTTTCTCGAATAACAAGCTGTACCGCCGTGGGCAAAACAAAAATATTCACAATGCAAAACTAATTGCAATCAGCTGCTTTAAGTGACCCGCTTAATCTCTGTCTCTGTAATTGGTCGACACAGAGCCGACTCCCCTCTGGACCAGCCGCAGAAAATACACAATTAGACTTGACATAAAGAGGATTTTGTGCATCGTCATCTTTCTCCACGCGCCTCGTCATCACCCGACATAAGACCCCTGTTTCTATGTTGTTGGGTTACATAAAGAGGGTTTGTCATTGGGAGAAATCATGTGGTTTAGCACTGACATCCCCCCTCAGAGAAAAAAACAACTGCAGTCTTGCACAAAAAAAGAAAAAACAGCATGAAAAGGCAGAGCTAGCCAGCAGCTCATACAGTCTGAAGGAGGGAACAACGTGTTCCATGACCCAGGGCAGGAGAGAGGGAGAGAGTGAGGGAGGAAGGAGGGGCAGAGGAGTGAGACAGATGGAAAGAGAGTGGGAAAAAAAGTGAGAAAAGGTAGGGAGAGAAGGAGCGAAGCAGCATGAATGAGTGCCATACAAACAGAGAGTTTGAAAATACACGGGAGGATCATGGGGAGCGGGAGGAGCATGGAGACAGATGCAAAGCTGCTGCTTTAATGGAGCTTGTTAGGAAGTTACAAAACTGATGCAAGAGGCCTGGAAAGACAGACAGACACCTTTTCCATGTGTTCAGTTTGACAGTGAAAGCACTGTAAGAGAGGGGTGTTGATTTCTGTGACATCCCTCAAACCTGTCAGGGCAAAATGAAATTTACAAGTGATGACTCCTAACTTCCAGGGAAACTTCACATCTAATAGAAATCAGTGTTATTAGGGTTCAAAACAAACTTTTACAACCTGAAAAGTAGGCCGCTTTAGTGGCATGATCTGTCTTAATATCCTGCACACTTTCAACAGCTGCTCATACAAATAAACCGCATTACAGTTCAATTTTGGACAACTGGAATATTGTTAAAATTGTAACGATAATTGATGTCATCTATCATTCTCTACTTGGTTCTATCAGGACAAACAACAGTATGTCTTCATGATCAATAGCCTGAACGACACAGATACTCAATTTAGACAGTGTGTACATAGTTTACACTTAAGGCCTTGCATTAAAGCAGACTGTAGCAGATACCATAGGGCTCTATGCCACTTTAATGCTTTGGTATTTAGTCTGAATGGTGCTGAGGATCTGTCTCTCTCCATCAGCCTTGCGCACTGCAGAGGCTTACACCACTGGAGGAAAGCGCAGACCTGCAGTGGCTCGTGCCTGAGATTTATAGGGCTTTTGCTGCCGAGCTCCCCGCACTGTCCAGGGAGGAAGGGAATACGTACACTGGCAGCATTTTCCAGCCTCAACAGCGCTGTTTACAGACAAACGATAGGCAGAGTGCCTCGTGGGCTACGCAGGCAAACCAATGAGCTCATGCAGGACAGAGTCTTTCCTGTATTGGAGGCCAGCAGTTTGACTCATACGGAGAGAAACAGTTACCTCAACAGCAACCTGACAACGGTTTGTCAAATTTCCATAAAAACAAAGACAGTGAACTGCACTACTTAACCAGCAAACTGCCACCTAAAAATAGCATTAGGCTATTAGCTAGGAGTTACTGGCTAGCTGTTTCCAGTCTTTCTGCTTAGCTAACTTGCTGCTGACGGTAGCTTCATATGTACCACACAGACAGACATTTCGGGAAACACACTTATTTGCTTTCTTGGCAAGAGTTAGATTTGACACTGTAATTCTGTATATATGAGGCCGGTTAGCTTAGCACAGCATTAAGACTGGAAATGGGGAAACAGCTAGCCTTGCTAAGCCCAAACATGAAGCTAACGAATTAATATGTTACAGCTAACAAACGGTTTCCCTGTTTCCAGTCTTTGTGCTAAGCTATCTTGCTGCTGACAATAGCTTCATATTTACCATAGAGTGCCCCAGGAATGAGTAAGCATTTTGGCACCCCTGGTTTCCTCGCCTCAAAGTCCATGGGTTTTTGGTTAGATGTCTGAAATAGGGTTAACACAAGCTTATGTGACTTTGATGTTTCGTTCTTCGACATAAAATACGTCAGTAAATACCCAAGTTTGATGCTTTTAAGAAGTGCCTAAATGAGACTACAGAACATCACACAAAACACGGCTTTACTGCCTTGTTGTGGTGGCGACGTTAGTCATGCAACTGTGGTGTAATTCCGTAATAGTGTAATGTTAGCTTTTTATTTCTGGTGATTGCATTTAGGCTTCAAAACTCATAAAAGCGGTGTTCATTTGTGATGCTTACCTGGCTGAATAAATCGTTTAAGTATCATAAACGTCTGTTTGCCACAGAGCTTCTTTTCTGCAATATACAAAATCTAATGGAAAAAACCCATTGGATTTTTGATGAGGGAACCAGGACGACGCTAACTTTCGCGTCAGCCTACAGAAAAAAGTTATCCCTGGAGCACTCTATACAGACATGAAAGTGGTATCGATTCTCTTAGCTAACTCTTGGCAATGAAGTGAATGAGCCTCTTCCCCAAAATGTCAAATGATTCCTTTAAGTGCTTTCCACATCATGAAAATCAAATACAATGTGTCAGAATTCAATGCAGAGCAGCTTCCAGAAAAGGCTCTCAATGTCTTCTGAGTTATGAACCCAGATGGTCTGAATGGTCTAAAAATACCCTCCTGAGTGAAAGTAATGCACTGGTACCTGGTGCGAGCTGATACTTTACTTTTCGACATACCACACTTGTACAGAAGTCCCACATTGCTATCCTCTTCTCTCCATTACCTCATCAGCTGAGAGTTGTGTTGACTTTGCTGAAATCCAGTCCATGATGACTAGATAAACTGAGCGAGCGTGGTCACAATGTGCATCCCTTTGGCTTTAATAGTGACATTTAAATCCTGGCTTATCTTTTCATACTCAGACATGTGTCTGCAGATTTAGTTCACGCAGGCGAGGGCACGGACATGTTTGATCCCAGTGACCACAGTGACTGAGGAATAAATCAGCCACTTGCTATTAGAGAAACATGGGGGCAAACAAGAGGGAGAGAAAAAAATAGAATTACTGCCTTGCTATTGTCTGCCTCTGCCAATCAGTCAGGTTCCAGTTTACATCCAGATTCATATGTAGCCATGACAGTAGACAGTGCTTCAAATATAAATGTTGCTGCAATGATGCGACAAATTCTTAAACTTGGATGCTTCACACACATCTTCAACTGAGTAGATGATCTATACAATCAACACTGTTTCAAAGTGGGCACCCAAGATTAGTGTCACCAACGCAGTATCTGACCGAATGTCTCCCCTTCTGCTCCTCAGTGATATTTTAGCAGAACATTAAAGTGCCACAGTAAAGCTGACCTTTGACCTTTTGAATTCAAAATGTCAACACTTCTTCATTTCATCCTATTAAACATTTGTGTGAAATTTCGTCATACTTGGCGCATGAATTCTTGAGTTATGGCCAAAAAACCTGTGAAGTCACAGTGACCTTTGACCACCAAAATCTAATCAGGTCGTCACTGAGTCCAAATGGATGTTTGTGCCAAATGTGAAGAAATTCTGTCAAGGCGTTCCTGACATATTGCATTCATGAGAATGGGACGGACGTGAGGTCACAGTGACCTTGACCTCTAACAACCAAAATCTGATCATTCATCTTTTAGTCCACATGAACATTTATGTCAAATCTGAGGAAATTCCCTTAAGGTGTAGAGATGTTGCTTTCATGAAAATGGGACAGACAAATGGATGGACAACCCAACAACTTAATGCCTCCAACCACGGCTGTCACCGCTGTGGAGGCATAAAAATGCCTTAATAGCTGTAAACACACACATCGGCCTGCTCCAAAAGTCTGGGGGTCGTTGAGAGCATAGAAGAAGTCAACCCTCCATGTACAGTACATCTATCCCATGAGGGTAGAGAGAGAAAAAGAAATCTGCAGGGGGTTGTAACTCTGCCACAAAATGTAAACAGACTGACTGCTGACAGCAGAAGAAGAAGAAGGCTTGGCAGGATGGATGGAGGGAGACACAAACATCTGCTCTCCTAAAAACAAACACAGGCCTTGAGGCTTTGGAGCAATTGGCAGCTAGTCAGTGATAGAGTAGAGGAGGGGTGAAATCAGGCGTCGCTAATCATCTCAATTTGAAGAAGTCACTAGCTGGATATAATCCCAGCACGAGGGTGAAAAGATAAATCGAAGCCTCAGTAATGCAGTAAGATGTAATACTGCGATTGTTGCCACTGCAGCACTTCTCTGCTGACATTATTTCAGCCGTGCTGCCTTCATGTTATATGGAAAAGAGAAAATAGGGAATTCTGTTCTGTACATTTTGCTTCACCACATCATAAAAAAAGCTAATAATGACTAGGTTGTGGTCAGGAACAAACAGCTGTAAACTGCTGAAGCCTTCAAACAAGTGTGACGCACTGTTATTGCAGCATGACGTGAGCATTAGCATTTGTAGCAGTTTACAGCTCCCAGCGCTCAGGCTCCAGCGTACTGACAGCATCACCTCCTCCTCCTCCTCCTTCAATCCCCAATCACAGACACAAATAGCTCCCTAAAATTTCAAGCTCATTGGCAACAACAGTGATGACAGCGTTGGGCAATAGGAGCAGCTGTGAGCGACAGCACCATGGTGACCAGAGCTTATTGGGCCCACTTATTGGTGTCAATTTAAAGCAGCATTAAAGGATTTTTGACCAACTGGGGGCATCAGAACAAGTAAATACAACATTGACATATTATCTTCTCATAAATTGAAAGTGCTAGCAAGCAGTTGCCTGTTTACACATCCAACAGACACATTAGCATTCACTTAGATTCACGTTTCTGGCCACCTAATGAATGCACATACACTATTTATACTCCCTTAAAGGGATACTTTGCATATTTTCAACCAGCTTTGTACCATAACAATATGTATAGTTTGTGTAAATGAACTGTAGTAAACCTGCTTCCATCTCAACAGCACCCAGATCTCCCTGCTCATCTCTCACCCATTGTTTGCTGGCTTTAAGGCTGTTGCTCAGACTACAGATTGTACTTCCGCACCTTTGTATGCCTGTCACCATTGACAGAAAAAGTATAAAAGCGGATCGAGACGCAGATCAAACTAGGCAGTGCTGATCAAATACAAACTAAGATTCTGTTACTGCATTGCCTATTTCTCACCTAAAATGTCTCTAGAAACATATTTTAGTGCACTGTTTAGCTGTAATACAAGAATTTGTGAACCAGAAGCTGGCATCATACGGTTTCCTGTATTGTAAAATTGGAGGCTGAAAAACACTGAGATCAACGTAAACAGTGCTGATCAAATGTGATGCAAGATTACGTTACCACGTTAACTATTTCTCACCAAAACATTTTCAGAAACATATTTTAGCTAACTTTTCAGCTGTTATTCGAGTGTGTTAGCCAGCTGCCAAATTGTTTCCTGTGTCAAAACGGATAAGCTGCATTATGTCTTCTGCTAGCGGGAGCGGTTATTGGTCCAGTGCGGCACAGTGCATTCTGTAGTTGTAGGTTTTCTACATCTTAAGCAAAAGCAAATGCCACAGCCGTTTATCTCTGTTTTCCCTGGTGATATAGCACCAATTTAAGAAGTATGTGCATCTTTCTACTGCATACACAGCTTAGTTTCATGAAGAAACTAGTTTTCCAGCAGTGAAATGCATCTCTAAGCTCAGCTTTGCTCTCCTCGAACTTCTAAGAATAATATCTGGCTCTTCAGTGGTTACATGCTCCACTTTATTCTCTGGCTAGCAGCTAACTTTATCATTGGCGCTGGGTGAGCAGTGTACAGTAGGTTCATCAGAGCTCTTTTGCTGAAAATAGCTGCCTGCTGTGACTGGAAATGAGCTTGATAAGAATAGTGAGGGTGAACCAAACCAGTAAAGTTATGGGCCAAAGAAAATCTTGCAAAGGAATGAAACAAAATATATCATGAATGAAGACAAGATAAAGAGGAATGAACCTCCCCTGCTCTGTCAAAAATAGACTATTTTCCCTCAGCAAAAAAGAAAACATAAAATTCATGTTGTTAAATACCCTGCATTATCATGGTATCACCTCTAGCTTCACAAACGGAAAAGTTGCAGATGGATAATGGATGATAATGTACATGAGAGAATCATACAAAGTTGTGAAAACATAAGAGCATTGAGCAAAGTCAGTTAATCCCTGTTCCTACTTCCTCGCTAAGTCGTCAGTCCTCTCCGAGTACCAAAGGAGTCCTTGCCTGCCCCTAAAGTCGGACTGAGCCACATGATGAGTCATCCCTAAACCCAAACACTTACGGAACTGTACAGACACACATCGCTGGCGGTTTAATGCGAAGCAGGACGGAAAGTGACAGCTATCTTCCATTCAGTCAAACTTGGACGGACATTTAACACGAGGAGAGGCCGATGACCTCTTGATGCGAATCCAACATCTGTAAATCAGCCGTCACACAGTCCACATGACTGCGCGACACACTCACATACACAAATGCAGATGTGCACTTGCTGTCAACCCTGAAGCTATTAGTGCTAACAACTCTGTCACCAGGCATCTGCCCAAGCTCAGTTGCCAGTTAATATGGAGAGTGTGATATAAACAGGACATTTAAGCAGTTTCCCTTGGAGTTTAGGAGTGGGGAGGTTTAAATTAGAGTGCAAGCTGAATTCTACACAGATCACTAGTCCCACATGTCTCCTCCCCTTACATGGCGGCATCCTCCACCCGCCGTAAGCTCATTCATTCCCCTAAAAGGATGCTGCATTTTTCCTCTTGGCTTTGGATATTAGTAGAGTCAAGCCTTTTCAAAATAATCCTCCCAAGCTAAAAAAAAAAGGGATGTTGAAAAATGAGAGTGGGGGAAAAACTGGCAGAGATTTTCGCAGGTCCTCCAGATGCAGCGTATTACCATCTGCCTACGGAATGTCAGTTATTTCCAGAGCGTCTTTAATAGCTTTCCTAATATGACACACAGCAGCTCCCGGGCCAGAGGGAGTGATGCAGAGGCTTGGAAGAGCTACTCTGATCACCTGCCTGAAAATGACACCCGAGAGGCTGCGCAGAAAGCAGAAAAACTTTTACACTCCTCAGGTACTCATTCAAGCAAACAGCTCTGGGGTCAAAACTCCCAGTGGCCAGTTATGGAGTCATTATACACTCTGTGTGTGTCTCTAGGAGACAACTACAGGGGGTCACTCAGATAAACAGACACCTCCATGCTTACCCAGCATGAGCCACGAATTCTGGGTAACATGATTCTTTACAAAACTAAAATGGCGATGCACCCAAGGTGATATTTATTGGTGTAGACTTTGATGTCTGGTGGGAAACTGCAGCTTATACTCTGAGAAGCTGTTGTTACCTTTAGGTGGGAAGTAGGATTTGCTCTCAGCTTTGTGGGGCCAGTCTACCACCAGGTGCCCATAGCGACGGAAACTGTTGGTAATTTCATCTGTAAAAAATAAAGAAAACAGAAGAAAAACAGACTTGAATGTTGTTTTCATGACATGATCAGACATCATTCATGGTTGTTCATGTAATATGCATATGAAGGACTCTACGCAGAGCAACACTCAGTGCTGAGACAGGCACAGTTTCTATTTTTTGCTGTGTTCCTGCTGCAGTCGTAGCCACTGCATTAAACAGGAACACAGGCCGGGCACATCCCGTCTGCACTGGGCTGTGGAAACTCATGAATTTTTCAACCAGTTAAGTATTGTGCATCATGTTTCATATTCATATTAACGTCAAACTCTTTGGAATGCCCCAGAGATTGTGGAAACAATTACATCATATATTATATCCATCACTGGTAGTAGTTAAACTAAAGCATTGCAAGTGACTTAAGAATCTAGTTTTTGAGAGTTAAGTGTTAGCTATATGGACATTTTTCTGAGGCATGTTTAGGCTGAAGTTTCTGAGATTTGGCTCTGTTCTAGACAACAAATGACTCACTGAGTGTAAGTTTTAAATTGTACAGCAAACAGGGATAAATTCAGGGTATTTAATAGAAGCTTACAGTGGCTAAATTGTGGGTAAACGTAGTATCACCAATAAGTACTGCCAACGTTCCCCTTAAAGAATACGTCTACTTTTTGGAAATACACATATTTGCTTTTTTGAGTTCGATGAGATGGTCAATACCACTCTCATGTCTGCACAATCATCGAATCCTCAGTAGTGAGGGAATGACCCGCCCTCGCATTTCTGTGATTGGCTAGTACTTGTTGCTTTCGTTGGTTAGATTGGTTAGGTTTAGACAAGAGAAATGGGTTTGGTTAGGGTTAGGGTAAGAATGTCAGGGTAAGCCAATAAGAGGCAGAGTAAGGCGAGCCATTCCTTGGCTATCCTAGGATTCGGAAATTTGCGCACAGTAAATGTGAGCCACCAGGTGGCTAGCTTAGCATAGCACAAAGACTGGAAACATGGGGAAACAGCTCGCCTGGCTCTGTCCAAAGGTAACAAAAATATGTCTTGTTTGTTTAGTCCAAACAACTATAAAAACAGAATGCTCTGGCATTACGTAGGTTATATGCCAGACTGTGTCTTAGGGGTAGTTTGTAGTCTTTGTGCTAAACTAAGCTAACCAGCTGCTGGAAGTGCTTCATAGCTTCATTTTTTATGCACACACGAGAGTAGTTCAGTCTCCTCATTTAAAGTCCAGATGAAACAGCTTTTCAAGCGTATCAAGCCTCAGTATCGTGACTTATTTCTGAGTTGCTCAGTGGCACATGGAGCCAAAAAAGTTTGACTTCCCAGGTGTGAAATTACCCAGATCTTTCGCATCAGTGGCCCATGGAGGGGGTGCACTAGAGACGTTGCCGGCGGAGCTAGTAACTTTCGGATTAGCCGCCTGCTAACCTGAATGGGGATAAAATGATTTAATCATGTGGCTTCTCTAGACTTTTAAAATGTTATCAGACCAAATAAATCAAATCCTGTTAGTGAAATGAGTCATTTCACAGGGGTTGCGATGCTGAAAAATAGGTTATCTACTGATTTATAGATGTTTCTTTCCCAATGTAAGTGTGTAGGAAAAAAGTCTTCTTGGGCTCAATGGCATCATGTGACAGGTCCAGAAGTTGTAGTTGCACGGTCTGGCCACCATGTCAAATTAACATCAAAGTCTGGCGCACTTCCTGGGGGCCTGGCTATAACATTAGGAGGAACTTTGTTTGATCATTGAAAAGTGGGTGTGTCATAACAAATATGTTCACCAATGAGATAGCAGTATCTGTCAGGGAGAGAGAGATGAAGCCTATATCATATGCTCTAAGGAGTTGCTGAAGCGCTCAACTGTAAAATGACTTGTGCGTAATCTGGACCTGTCACAGATACTTTCCTAAACGTTAATCAATTCTAGCCAGCAGGCCCGTTACCACGATATTTTGGGGGAACAGAGCAAAGTTTAAGGTGGCAAACATCTATTTATTTATTTATTTATTTATTGGCATTTTTTATTTTTGTGATCTAAAAGGGTTAAAAAGGCATTTTTCATTTCATCTCGACTTTACCTCTTGGCAAGAAATTGAATAAGTGTATTTCCTAAAATGTTGAACTATTCCTTTAACTTTGATAGCCTGTCAAAAGTTTGTTCTTTGGTTAGAGGTTATTGGTGTAAAAGCCTTAAATTGTACAGCAAACCCAGACTTTTCATCACAGTTTTGCAGTGTCTTCACAGTGTGATAAATTAATATCCTCAACAAGGGGTGTCAAGGTGCCCTTAAGTGAGGCTCAAGCACTTCAGTGTTACTTTTAGTGGCAAACAGCCAAAGACAAAGACGGCACTGAGAGGCTTCCAGGTGTGAGTGCTCTATACATTAAGTATCAGTATAAATCTGCAGCAGGGAGGAGCTGAAAAAAGAAACTCTAAGTTAAGTGAAAACTTTTCTTGTGGTGCATAACTGAAAAACAGTCCTTTACCTTCATCTATGTCAGGGGGGAGGCCTCCGACAAAGACCTTCCTGGAGTAGCGCTCCATCCTCTCTCCGTTCTGACAGCGGGTAGGCGAGTTCAGCCCCGGGGTCAAGGAGGGGTCACCGTGACCGTCGTCGAGGAAACCATCTTCGAAGGGAAAAAGACAGGAACGACCTGGGAGGAGAGGAAGAGAGAAGGACACCAGGAAGAGAGGCAAGGATAACAGGGGAGGACAGAGAGGTACAAGAGTGTGAAGTAAAAAGGGAAGGAGAGTGTGAGAGATGAATTAATGAATTATTAACATCTGGAAACCATTACTGTAGCAGAATCAGTTGGGATAGTGAAATTATCCACATCAGTTTGCTTAAACTCTGAAAAACAAAGTGAAATGATCATTTGTTTTCTTCAACCTCTGAACACATCCACATATTTCTGACTCTTTTTTGATAAGGATCATATTTTCATTTGGTGAGGTGACTTCGAGGCTACAATGTCAATTGGAAATCCAAATTGGGGAATTGTTTTTCCCCACAAGTAAAATTTGTTTAGAACATTCAGGGTTTTTTTTTTTCAAAGGACCCTGTGAAAAAATACACCATATGGCCAAAAGTATGTGGACCACCATTAATCAATGATTGTATATGAAGATGGACGACATGTTTCCACTGCCATCTTGCATTGATTATGTAATTTGGAGCCAGAGTCTACGCAGTAGCAATTGGGAAGTTGAGTTGCAGTTACTGATGGGCAGGAAGCCCATACGCCTGTCCAGCCCGATCACGTGCAGCACCATTGATCGCGAGCACACTGAATGACACACAGAGCTGTCAATCATGACGTCACACCCCTTTTTTATAGCGTCACATAACTAATTAAAACTAAACTTTTCAGAAAAATTAACACTTGAGCACACATCAGCTTAATAAGAACTACTTAAAATGACAGAAACAATCTAATTTATTTGACTTGCACTTTGATTATTTTTGTTTGGCCCATTTCCCATCCGTTAACGTGGAGGGGGCGGGGTTTATGACCTGTAATGCAGCCAGCCACTAGATGTTGTGGGGAGCTGTCATGTTGTCTATCCTCTATACCATAAACGTACAATGATTCTCAGGTTCCAAGTCTTGTGGAAAGATGTGTGTAATGTCTGGGTGTCCACATACTTTTGGCTATGGTGTATATCAAATTTTAATTATGATATCATAATGTCATCTTGGGAACCTCGTGGTGACTCCCGCTCCTAAGCCTCATTAAAATACCAGGCTTCCAGACCTGTAAGCAACATGCTGAACTGCAGCACTTAATGAGAACAGAGAGACTGTTGATCAGTCAGTAATGAGCCTGGTTACGGTATTCTCTCTCTGTCGGACACATCATGCCCGCGGAAGTCTTTAACTATGGTTCCCACTACGAGGCTTCCACTGTTGCATTGTCTGAGCAATATTTAAGTGAATTTTCTGATTGTAGTGTTTCTTGTTCAAATGTAATTATGTACATTGTACGCAGCGGTGCCACATTTGTCTCTCTTTCTTTAGCAGGGTTTGATTGTTTAATAAATGTAGTAAAGAATCACATTTTTACACAGTAAGGAATACTGCACTTTCTGTCTCCTTCTACAGCTACAACACATAACCGCAGCCCGATCGTGCAGTGACCTTACAAATGTCACACAGCAGCTTTCCTCCTTGCTGAAGAAAGACAGAATTAGTCAAAAAAGCACATCAAATCAGAGATGAGCCACGTTGGCAGCACCCATCTTTGCCATTCAGATGATGAATCACTTCTGAGTCAGCGTACTCCTTCATGAAGCCCAACAGATGCATTTTGGAAGCACTCCAACCAAACATGCTGGAACATTTGAAAAGGTTTAGCGTTGGATTTGGTGGCAGCATCACGCTGCCGTTGCCTGGAGAAATGAGATGAGTCCATCCTTGCTGTACCAAATACTGTGAATAGACCATATGCTTTTTTCTGTTTGTTTGTTTTTAGAACTGTTGTTACTTTTCTCTCACATTTGGGTGTATTTGCAATACAACACACCTAATTTGCACAATAGTTCATATTATACACATTACAGGTAGAACACTGACTCAGAATAGAGAGAAAAGAAAATGAACTGATTTTTTTTCCCTCTCACCATCAAGCAAAACAAGATTCATAGAGACAGATTTGGTGGACCCTTGCCCAATGTTGATTAAATGCACAACATGGAAAACGGTGTCAAAATTAATATGATTTCATTCAATCACAGCACAGATGAAAAGCAGATAGTGACACCACACTAAGACCCCCCTCAGCCTCGGAGAGAGACACGGCCGGCATGGCAAGCAGAACCCCAGAGAAAATGCCACACGTTACCTCTTCTGCGGCCATAGCTCCGGGCTGCTTGTCAGCACAGTGGGGGGAGGAGAGACACAAGGAGAGACAGAGGGTTGGGGCAGGAACAAGGGCAGGAAAGAGATACAGAGACATGGGTTTTGTGGAAATAAACCAAAACCAGGAACATCTCTAAGGCAACAGAGGAACCACAGATGGCCACACCTAAGCCTCGGCAATGGGAGGAGGGCGATTATCACAGCCTGGCACCAGCCCACAGTAAACCTGCTGCACCTGCCTTGGCAACAAACGCATGCAGATGCTGGAAGTGGGGTGGGGAGAGGGAGCGCATAGGTGAAGTTTAGCCACGGAAATGGCTGAGATATTTAGCAGCATAATGCAACGCCCCATAGCCGGAGATCATAATCTCACTTTAATGAACCTACAATGGCTCGCGTTCGTGATAATCTTCTGTGAATATTCACCAATGAGGCCATAAAGCAGAGTGCTTGCAGGACTGAAGGTAGAGCAGGTTAGTCATTATCATGGCCTTGGTGAAATATTAAAAGTTGCTCTCAGGTCAGGTATGGCAGGCCAGATGCGAGTGGAAACTTCCCACAGGATAAGGAGAGGGTACGGAGGTGGCTGGCAGCCTCAGGGCTCCGTGAAGTGAGGATGACATGCAGAGAGGAGGTGGGCAGTTAAGAACAGGCTATGATGTCAGGGCTGAATGGATAAAAATCTATGGCAAGGCGAAGGTACAGCATTGTGATCATGTTTATCAGCTGGTCACATGTGACAGTTCTCCACATGATCTCGCTCTTATCTTTTAATGCTCCTTTCACTGCAGTGACTCAGATGAAATCTAAAGAAACTGTGCAAAGCTTATTTGCTTTTTCCTGAGCTTTCAACCATATTCCATGATCTCCTTCCCATATACAGCCAACTGTTATCATCTCACCTAAGGTCCAAGAAAACTGTCATTGCTAGTTTTAGACTGATATAGTCATTGCATGGCCAGCACCCACATTGTGTAATGTGCCTATCTGTGCAGCCATAGACATGTAGGTCTTGAACTGAGGTGTGGTCAGGTGCTTTGTGCTATATGAATAAACTTGATTTGATTTGATTGTTGGTGTATAGCTATTTTGAAGCAGCAGAAAGCAATCGTGCCACTGACCAACAAAAACCTGATCTAAAGTTGATGGCACAGTATTTTCCTGCTATATAAAAGGCGCACTATTCAGATAGTAAGATGTGCCTCCATAGAGAGCCGCTGTGTGCATTTGTGCACGAGGAGCAGCGTAACTTCACTGATTATTTCAGGAGCTAAAAGTTTATTTCTGTTTCCTCTGTCAAGTTTATGACTTTAGTTTTGTTGCTTAAATGTATGATGATATCTGTTGTAATGACATCCATGCTTTTTCTGCATTACTCAGAAAAACCGCTTGCTTCTCCAACTTGCCACCATGTAAACAGCCTGGTGTGCTTGGTGCAGGTGCTCCTGGCTCTTGATGGGTTGAATTCATGATACGCCCAAAACACACCTGAGTAATTAAGGGATTAAATGCAAGCTCTTTGCCCCTTGAGTCTTACGTTGTGCCAAAATTATGCACCGTTGAACTACAAAAAGTGGTTGGACACCCCCTAAATGGGTCCATAACCTCTAACAAAAAAAAAAAAAAAAAAAGCAGTGAATAGACCTTGAGTTCAGATTTTTTCTCAAAAGGAGATACTTTTTTCCCAGTTAGTCAAGGTTCACTTAATAGCCTTTTCCCACTTAATGCAACCACCTGTTAGCACATGACTACATTTCCACTTTTAGGTTGCGCAATGACATCTGTGCTATCTCCATGACAACTCCATCTACTAGGAAAGACCAGGATATTTACTTGAAAGCTCAGGAAAAAGCTAGTAATTGTACACTGGAGTGGCGACGTTATTTCCAGTTCATCAAAGTCCACTTAGCAGCTTTTTCCAAATGCATTTTACGGTCTTCTCCCCATAAACAACCACCTGTTATCAAGTTGCGAAAATTTCCATAGATCACGAGTTGGCAGCTGAATTATCTCCATGACACCTCAGCAAATGTACCGTGAGATGGATTCAAAAGCTCTAATTCACCTTGAGTTATTCCACTTCTTTCAAGATCAAAAATGAACTTTCACGCTACATACTACATCTTGTTTGAGGATTGCATTTCCCTAATCTCTGAAATCTTCCCACAAACAAGTTTAATGTCAATCTGCTGTGCTACGAATGCAAACCACACAGGAGGCAAAATGTGGCTTAAGACGGTACAAATTCAAACAAACAGCAGGAGGGGTAACAGTGCTAAAGAGATCCTCCTGCTCCTCTTAACCCATCAGTCACAAAGCAGACTTGTCGCCTCAAAAACCAATATGGGCCTTTGCATTGTGAGAGCCCCTTTGTGTGACTTGCCCTTCTGGCTTCTCTCTGAAAATATATTGTCTCTGAGCCTCTTCTCCTTTGCTATGTTTTCATTAAAAACGATCTGACTCTCCAATCCAAAGAAAACCTGGGCAGCCTCTCTGCAGCTTTGCCCTCTCGCCATCTAGCCTTGGCAGAAACAAAGTCACCTAGCAACCAGGATGACATGAAGAAAACGTTATGTGGGAAACCGTCAGATGCCCCAGTGAGGGAGAATGTGACCGATGAGGGAGAGGAGGAAAGGGAAAAATGAGGGTTAAGAATAAGTACTAACTTCAAACTGTGTGGTGTTTGGAAGAGAGAGAGAAAATGTTTGAAAGGAAGGGTGGGTGATTCCTCTGGGCATGATGAGTTTGAGGTCTCCTGCTCTGCTTGGCTTCAAAGCCTCAGACATTTCTACTAAGCTGTCAAGTGAACAACACCAATAAATCTGAAAAAAGGACCTAGGCATACTACTCTCCATCCTTTCTTCTTCACTTCAAGTGCTAACACCATCCGGAGAAAGTAGAGCCCTTACAGGTTCTCACAGCGTGAAGCCTCAAAGCTAATGGGACGAAATGAAGGAGAAACACTGAGTAAAACACTTTTAAGTTGAAACCAAAGCTTTCCTGTCTACACACATCACAAGCTACAGTGGAGAGAGCCAATTCTGACAGACTTGGAAGATCTGGGCAGATCTGTGCTTGCCTGAGTGTAATCCCATGACACAACAGTTTAACATCAATCTGGGACACGTTCTCCGAGGATATGAGTGATGAAAAGAACAAAATGAGGAAGAAGCACCAGTGTTGTCAAGATGTGATGCTAGAAACTGCTTCACCAAGAAAGTTTATTTTATGTTACATATCTTCTGCCTTTACCCGTTTTCATACCCTGTAGGCCAGCTGAACATGACCAGAGAGGAAACTAGGGCTTCGCTGATTTGGTTTGATCATCACTCGGTCCAGACATTCTTGATATTTTGCTGAGGTTTGGAAAAAAAAAAAGAAAAAAGGAAAACATGATTCCCCCTAAAAGGACTAGAGAACATGGCCAAACTAGAATTACCGCCTTTGGTTGTATCCCTCCGCCAAACAGTCAAGTTGAGGTTGCAGTTTACATCCGTGTCTGTCATGTAGCCATGACAACAGACAATGCTTTAAATATGAATGTTGCTGCAAAGACGCTACATATTCTAAAAAATGGATGCTTCACACACATCTACAGCCCGGCAGCACAGATGATGATGACTGTTTCAAGATGATCATCCAAGATTAGTGTCACCGGTGCAGCATCTCACCAAATGTCTCCCTGAGTAGTTGAATAATGGACAGTCAACATGATGTCACAGTGAAGCTGACCTTTTGGATATAAAATGTCATCACTTTCATTTTATCCTATTAGACATTTATGAGAAATCTGTCATGATTAGCAACAAATTCTTCAGTTTGTGAGGTCACAAAGACCTTGACCTTTGACCACCAATTTCTCTCATTGAAGAGAATTCAACCAAATGGACATTTTTGCCAAATTTAAAGAAATTCCCTAACAGCTTTCTTGAGGTATCAAGTTCACAAGAATGAGATGGACACAAGATCACAGTGACTTTGACCTTTGACTACCAAAAGTTCATCCTTGAATCCAAGTAGATGTTTGTGCCAAATCTCAGGAAATTCTCTCAAGCAGTTCTTAAGATATCATGTTCACAAGAATGAACAGATGGACGTAGGTATGGACGAATGACAGACACATGAAAACATAATGCCTATGGCCACACCTGTCGCCGGCGTGGAGGCATAAAAAGAAATTACGTCTCTGATCCCATCCGAAGACAAATAAAGAGCACTTGGAAGAGCCTGAGCCTGGAGAACTTTCTGGCATCCGTGTAGGAGCATATGATATAAAGACCTGATTTCTCTCTCTGGCTCATCTCCTGTCACTGTTGGTCATCTGCTGGCTGGTGGGACACTGGGGGGAATCTAGTCTTACATGCTGGGGTATTTTTGGAAGTGCTATTCACAGGTCAACTGTGCTTAGAGGTCTGTCCTAGGTTTACGGTGTCAGGGAATCCAGGCCTTAGCAAAGGGTAGGCAGGTGTGCCCAGTGCACACACACATGGGCCACTGTGGGTAGGGGGTATATGTGGTTCATGGGAACACACTACTAAAATACTTCCCATTCTTAATGCTGCAACACTTTCATCAGCAAAACCGAGACAATTCTGACGAATTCCAGATGGGGAAGAAGATGGCAAACACTACAATGAAATATGACTTACTGTTCAATGGCATTATGTGGTCTGCTCCAGGATGATGGAAGTTGAGGCCCATGCGTCCTGTTGAAGAAAAAAAGAAAAGATTTTACAAAAGAGGGAAAACCTGGAAATCACTGATAAAAGCCACCCTGTTGACAGACATTATATTTAATCTTCCACTCTACTGTTGGCGATGGGAAAATGCCAGCCGGGATGAAATGTTTAACATGAAATGAATCAACAACAAATTTACTCAACGTGATACAATGGCACAAAGGACGACCACAGACAACAGATGTAAAAAAATGAAGTGGAAATGTGCATTCCTTTGTTGTCACATATCTCATATGCACACACACACACACACACACACACAACAAAGGCAGCTATAAGGCTAGGAATCCAACAGAGCGTGCGTTCTGCTATGGTGACAATGTGTGCTTGTTACATGGGCCCATCTGTCAGGGCTTTTGTGGGCAGAGGTGTGGTGTGGGACGTCTAAATGCAAGTCTTCCTGGTTATCTCTGTCTCCATCATCCTATTCGTACAGGTGACAACATAAGCCGAGGCAGAAATAGCCTACCTGGTTTACAACAAAACATTGCAGTCCCACTGTCAACATTTGCTGTGGCAGCCGCAGAGGCACACCCTTTATCCCTAACCACTTAAAATTAGGGCCCTCTGTCAAAATCCGCCTACACCAATATTTTACTCAACACACAGCAAGCAAGCAGTCTACCTAGAGTCATTTAGATAGAAGGTGAAGCAACATTTTTACTGATACACATCGATATTTGACAAATACCCTTTGGGTTCATTGAAACAGCCTTTGTGAGCCTGCAACGTTAATACTGGAGTGGTGGTAAGGGGTTAAGATCGAGAGGGGGCATCTGCAATGGATATCTTGCTTTACTGCTAGTGCATGTTTCCCCATATGTAGCATGGACTTTGAGAGACCGACAGGCTGCGTGTTGCAAACTGCTATGGCGCAAACAAGATGACATGTCAAAAGTTTCCAAATTTGGACGCAGAAGACAGATACCGGGGACAGCAAGGGGGCCTCTTCCTGGCTTGCAAACAAGAGTGGAACTAGCAGTTAGACCTGGTTGAATACCAGAGAGGCAGGGTGGGAGGGAGGACAAGGGGGCGGCCACCCTGGGGCTCCACAGATGTGGATTTCCACACTCCTCTCAGCCAGTCAGAATCCAGGCAACAAGTAGGGCTTGAGGGCAAATAGAGTGCGGCAAGCCTATACATTCACACACGTTTGTTTGAACATGTGGATATGTGTCATGGCTGTCACATGCTCTTTGCTCATTTCAACTTATTATCATAAGGAAATGAACTTTTTGTTGGCAAAGACTAGCTGTACCCAAAAGGAGGCATATCCGTGTTGTGTCCTGACACTGAGGGTTTTTTTTTTTTTTTTAACTCTCTGTCATGTGTATTGGTAAATGTGTGGGTGGTTATTTGTTAAGGCCCAGACACACCAAACTGACATCAATAAATAGAGGAGACAAAGGCCGCCTGTTACATCATCTCACATTGCCTGTGTCTCAACCAAAAAGTTGCACTTGAACATACCACAAAGACTACAGCCAACGGCCAACTAGCACGTCCGTTCTGCACATGCATGATAGGAAATAACTCTCCATACCAGCATGCTGTGGTAGTCTGTATTCATCATGAGAAATCAGAAGACCAACAGAACGGATTCAATACTAGATAGCCGGTTAGCACATTAACAACACAACCCGATGTTGGAAGAACTGTGGACCAGCCAAAAATATCAAAAACAATTATAAACCGTTTCTGGTAAAAAGGTAAAAATAATCGTACCTAATTTAACACATTGGTTACGATTTCATGTCCTCTTGACTTCAGTCCTTTGTTCCCTTTCCTTACTTCGTTTTCTCTTCTGATCCACTGAGCTAAACTGCAGATCAGAGTGATTTCAGTCACTGACGGGCTCTGCTGCAAATTCAACACACATTAAAAGCCTCTGACAAGGGCCAACAAGGACCAGCAAGGGCCAATGAGGGCCGACAAAGGTCGAATAGTGCCAACAACAGTATAGGACACATCACAAAAACTAGGCTGGAAGACGCTCACCGACGGCCTGACATTGACCAGCGGCCGTAAGTTGGCTTGGTGTGTCAGGGTCTTGAGACAGAATCCCTTACAGCTCCAGAGCAGGCTGTGCACCTTGACCTAGTACCACTGCATTTGGTTAAATAAAAAATAATAGGATGAATAAAATGCTGCATTATTGGTTCGCTCCATTGAACACATTCCACAATCAAAACCATGACTTTGCTGGTAGGAGGGCAAAAGTCACAACAAACACTGTGGTCTGTGCTTGCCTTTCGGTCAACGTAAGTCATTTTGGGAGACAGAGGGGGACAGTTGCCCTCCTGAAGCCTTAAAAATAGCTCTGGGCATGTGCCATCTGCTTCCCCCAGGAGTTATGTGGCAGGACCTAAGGGGGCCTCTGAGTTGCTGCTGCTGCTCTTCTGGTGACATTTCCTCACCGAGAGCCTGAGCTATTCTCAACTGCCCCACGATGGTTGCACAGCAGCGCGGCCACACGGGAGACACGCCATCCACTTCCTTATGCAGGGATCCGACAGTACCTCTCTTTCAGCTGCCTGACAATCTGCAGACTGGACGGTGACCTCACCATGACCGCTTGGGTAGAAATGGGATAGAGAGTAAGGGATGGAATAACTGGACATTTGGGATCTGCTGCCCTGATGGGGACTCTCCAGAGTTATCACTGTAGAAGAATATGAAACCTCTGAAAGGTTTAAACAAAGCAGTTAGGTTAAAAGACCACGAGATACCAGGCCAAATGAGGTTAAAAGCACATCAGCTGTTTAACTTTACGGGCTGTAAAGGAATGTAACAACTGAGACATGTCAGCTGATGCTGAAACTGTGAAGAGGTAGGTTAAACTAGAAATACCACCTCGTGGTTGTATGCCTCCGCAAACCAGCCAAGCCGCAGTTATCTGTCCAGACTCATCTGTAGCCATGATAGTAGACAATGCTTCACATATGGATGTTGCTGCAAAGAAAACGTGGATGCTTCACATTTTCAAACGAGCAGCACAGAAGATCTATACAATTGGAACAGTTTCAAGATGGACACCCAGGACTGGTGTCACCTATTCAGTATCTGACCAAATGTCTCCTTTTCTGTTCCTGAGTTACGATGTTGAACAATGGCCAGAAAACATGTTGTCACAGTGAAGTTGACCTTTGACCTTTTGTATACAATATCATCACTTTGTCATTTTATCCTATCAGACATTTGTCTGAAATTTCATCATGAAATGTGTATGAATTCTGACTACTGACCACCATCAACAGAGAGAAGTCATCACTGATAAGTTCGTTCAGTCCAAGTGGACGTTTTGTGAAGAGAATGGCCGACTGCCTCATGGCACCATCTTCAATTTTTAAAAACCTAGTGAACCACTGAGTCACTGTGACTGATCAACAACCACATCTATCATTGTGTTGGACACATCACGTCTATGGTGGACACAGGCTTTGAGAAATCAGTGAAAGAAAACAGGGCTGGGACCTTTGTTCTACATCGACTGACTAACGGAAACTACTGAGGGCCACATGAGTGCTGTGCCTCAAGTTCCTAAGCGGTTAAATTTTCACTAGATTCCATGTGGCTGATCACCACTGACTGTGTCCCACCTGGAGCTCTTCTCAACTGCTGTGGTCACGTTTTCGCTCCCTCTGTTCCACATTACAGCACTTTTAAGCCCCCCAATAACACCTCTAGGAGAAAGCTCCAGCCGAAGTTATGAGAGGAGAGTGGGAGTGTCAACAGCAAGGTGTGGAAATGTTAGAACCGATGGAGAAAAAAAAAAAAAAAAAAAAAAACACCTCAGCAGCAGGATACCCCAGAGCGGCACTTCTTGCTGACTACTGCCAAAGAAACCTTCAATTACCAACACTACACTGGCACAAAAAGATGACAATACCCACTGAGGGGCATTTTTATGTTTTGCACACAATCGACGGATGACTGAAAAGACTGACTGGGATGGATGTTTCTGTGAATGCGTGGTGAGAGAGTTATTTTGTGTGTTTCTGTTTGTCACAATGGCCTACTTTTCCCCTTTCATACCAGCATGAACTCAGCCCAACAACCCTCCACAAGACTATTTCAACACGGCCAAAGTTCCCTAAGCTATCAAGCCACAACACATAAAACTATATCAAATTATGTGCACTTTTAAACGGTTAGGGAATGTTTCTAGAAGCAAATCCCCAAATATGCCAACCACCCACTGCTACTTTGTTTCATAAAAGTAAGTAGCAAAATCGTAAAACTATTAAATGCCTTTCATATAATAATAGAGGATTTCCAGAATCCAGTTAAGCCTGATACACAACTTGGCAGTGATAATAATGCTTTCAACAGTATTTCATGGCTTGTGAGATCTGGACAAACCATGATTTTAATAGACAAAACAAGCCCAGACTTGTTTTGTTGCCTGGGCTGGATTAGGTCAGTCATGCTTGCAGGAGTCATGAATTTTCCACCAAAACAAAACATAGCGCTCTGACAGTGTAGTTTATTGGAAGCAAGGTGCAATTTAACCTTTAACACAGCCAACAAACACATCATCTTATCTCTGTACAGTAATTACTGGCTGTTTAAAGTACAGGGGCATCCCTCTGACACTGAGATCATCGCAGGTGTCATTAAAAACAAAGGTTAAACAGTTGAGAGGTTATGTCAAACGTCAGTCCAACCAAGTGTTTTATTGACCTTTCATCTCAGGTTGCGCTAAGGTGACCCCTCTATGAACCTAGAAAAAGACAAAAGATCACAGATATCTTGTCTTACAAACAAACAAACATGAATTTTGAACTATTATTGAACTTACTGAACTATTTAGGACAGAGGAAGGTGAAGTAAACTTAAACCTCACCGGAGACTTTTCCACCACAACTTCATCTAATGTAGAGACAAAAAGAACATTGTGCGGGCTCTAACTTTGCAAAGGTTTATAGATAAGTTAAATGGAGACACCCACTCCTTCCTATCGTCTCAGCAACTTGCTTAATCACACAGTTACTCATCTGACCTGTACTGCACTCGCTATTCTTGTGTTCCTCCTGATAAAAGCTCCTGTGAGTCAACTCTTATCCGATGCTCGTGACAACAAGTGCACAAAGTCAACCAGTTTGTTCTTCTCCGGCTACTGACTTCAATTATACCTGGCACCTTCTAACTATAACATAATACCTCATACAGGCCGTTAACACATGATGATGACATCAGCAAGGCTAAACATTTGGTGATAAATGACACATCACAGCCAGTAAAATCAATGGGAAACTGCTTATGAAAAGCTAAACTGGTTAGCATTAGCACAAATGCCAGTTGTTGTTCTTCATTCAAAAAGTTGCTCCAGAGACACATTTAGAAACATTTTTATCAACTTTAAGCAATTTTTCAAATACATTTCCAAACATTTGTGGGTATTTTATCAACTTAAAATTAAAGCAGTTTGACATTTTGGGCAAAACACTTATTTGCTTTCTTTCTGAGAGTTAAGATGAGAACATTGATACCATTGTCATGTCTGTAAGCTAAATATGAAGTAACAGCCAGCAGCCAGTTAGCTTAGATTAGCATTAGTGCCTGGCAAAGTAATAGTCCAGCAACTAACTATGGTGGCCTACAAGGGCAAACGAGCTACAAAACGTTTCCATTAGGAGAAACAAACTCCAGCTTTGGAAAATATGCCAATTCAAAAATACGTATAAAAAACAAAACAAATTCAACAATGGAAATTTAAAATTAAAATCAATTTTTTTTTTTTTAAATCTTAAACATTTCCAAAGACATCTGTTGCGCTGACTGGATATGCCGTGTTTTGGGCGTTTGTTTGTTTCTGACTTTTTATCTTTTATGTATTTGCAGCATGTTTGCCGTTTATGTATTTGTTTTGGTTTTTCATTTGCGACAGATTTCCACTGTTACACCCTATTTGTTTTGGATTTTCATGTGTTTTTGAATTGGCATCATTTCTGGGCTGCAGTGCATTTCTCCTCATTAAAAGGTTTTGGGTCGCATTGGCCCTTGCTGGCCACCATACATTTCAACCGTCGAAACAAATCTTGTCAAATTTACACTTTTTGTTCTTATTAAACAAATAAGATATAGCATATTAATTTGTGAGCTTTAGAGGCATTGGTAGGCAGATTTTTCTTTACTTTTGGACCTAGCCAAGCCAGCTGTTTTCCCCTTCTCCCAGTCTTAATGCAAGGCTTAACAGCTGCTGGCAGTATTTTTATTTTTTATTTATTGCACAGACATCAGAGTGGTACTGATCTCATCAAACTTTTGGCAAGAAAGGGAATAAGCACATTTCCCAATATGTCTAACTATTCATTTAATTAATTAATTAAAAAAGTAAGAAATAATCACAAGTTGCAGCTCTGCTTTGGGGCTTAAATTTGCATTAGGGTTGGACTAAAAGCTGCACATACACACTAAGACACAATGCAAATTGGAACTGATGCATGAGTAAGCTCATGGGAGTCAGACCAGCTGAGGCAATGTGTGCTTTTAAAGAGAGGCTTCGTGGGTGGGTTGGGATCCACACACAGCTTCCATAAGGACCTAAGGGACTTATTAACACTTTTGAGTATCTCAAATGGTTAGTGGCACCACTGGGGTTGTGTGTGTGAGGGCAGTGGCTACCTGTTACAGACACAGTATCATGTCTGCTGAGACAATGATGGATGAAAGAGTGTGTGAGGTGAGACTGCTTTGCATGGAATGCCTCAGTTGATTTACACGTCAGAAACAATTTGGATGTGTGCATCCTGTGAGTGTGTGTGTGAGACGATATCGCCGGCTTGCTGGCAGCAGTGGTGGTGGCTGTTGTCAAACTGGTAGTGTTTTTCCAGGCCAAGGGGAGAATCTCTGGTGTGTGTGTTAGTGTTTGTGTGTGTGGGGGTGCCTAGCTCTCCACACGTGAGCTCAGCTGACCCAATTCAGGAACTACATGCAGACCAGTGGTGTGTTGCTACAGAAAGGGCCCGTTTGTTCAGACGTCCCTGCGGCCCCTCACCCAGGAGTAAAGAGCTTTTACAAAGTTTGAGAGGGTTGCAAGAATAAAGTGTCTCTCTCACACACAACACACACACACCCTTTGAAGCTGACTCTTCTCCAAACAAGTGCTAAGAAAAAACTGGTTGAATCGAGATGGCCTCGCCCTCCTCCCTGTCTTGACAGAGACGGAGAGAAAGAGGGGTGTGGGTGGGGTCACCTCACACTCTCTCACCCCACCAATTCATATTTACATCACAGTGCAAGTGCTTCTCCTTTAGAAAAACACAAACGCACTCATAAAACACTCAAGGAAAAACAACTATTCTAGTCACAATGAGAAGTATGCGAGAAATGTCTGTGATGGGATGGACGTGGGTGGGACCCGTTCAGTTGGGAATGTAAAACTGAGCCTACTGGGTTAATTAGTTTTGACTGGTGGATCTCAGATGGTGGGCAGCACCCTCAAAGAGAGATGCCACACTTACTACGATGTTAGCTGGCTTAGGAAACAACTTAGGATACTAGAATATGTTTCCTCTTGTTATTGTCTAGTCTTGCCTAAATAGGTTTCAATTATTGACCTATGTGTGAAATTTTAAAGGGACACCCTGAAATAAAAAACACATATTCTGCCTTTTACCTTACGTTACAGCTCAGCCGAGGAGGATGCCATTATGTTTACATCTCGCACTGTCATGAGAACAAACCTCTCGTCGATGTAGATGCACACTTCATTCTGCGCAGCGATTCAGTTGGCAGAAAGAAAACTGGTCCTACGTGAAACTGCTCACAACAAGGTCTGTGGATTATCTCGAATAACTGGGTCATGATTTCTGGAATGAGACACTGCTGTTGAGTTTTTCAAATATACATATTTTTTGGCGCTGAGCCAAGTGGCATCTGGTTCATTAATATCCAAGTGAAAACAGACTTTAACGCTGATATTTCCAACACTCTGCAACTAACACTTAAATTATCTAGACTGATAAACAGCACTACAGGTAAGAGGAAAAATATGCATTTTTGATTTGGGGTTGAACTGTCCCTTTAATTTAACACCCAACAACCAAAGACAGGTTAAAGTCATGGGATGAATTTCAAGTGCTTTTGGGAAACAAAATCCTGGTCGGTCTGTGAGATTTTCTCTGCATACCGGCAACTTCACAGCCACAGCTCTACATGCTTAGTCATCTTTGCTGCAGTGTGCACCGGCATAAAAACAACACCTGAACCTAACCTGGTTGCAGACATCCAGAATCCCCACCCACATTTCTGATTTGTTTAACAACTCAGACAGGTCTAGCGGAGGGAAGGGAGGGACTTGGAGTGTCACTTACGCCTGACTATTTAGGGTAAAACAAAACAAAACACCCCCACTTCCCAACAGGTTCAGCCAACATGACCACAATGTCTGAATGAATCATATGAAATGAAATGGCGATTCAGCTGGCTTAACAGGTTTACCTGAACCAAGCCAGTGCCTTAAAAACCTGACCAGTCCCAATAGGTGCTGACAAATTCAAGACCCAAAGTTACATTTTTGATATCAATTCTTCAGTTACTAATATTCAGCTTGTCAACACATTTGCTAAACTGTCTCTTTCACGGTTCCCACTGGACATTAGATTGCTACACACATGCACACATGAACGTAGAGAGTTGGTAAAGTCACAGAGACAAACAGAAGACTTTCTTAACTAACTACTTCTGAAAATGACCAAACCCAACGTGACCCAAAATCTTTACACACCAAAATGACCCAGACCTGTCGGGGTCAGATAGCAAAACTCTTCCTTATCTCAGTGACCTCTAGATTCAAAGAAGCCCCAGCTGCTTTGCTGTCTGCAGCAGATTACACAACAGACCGGGCTCTCAGACAGTGAGTAGGTACGCCAGCAGGGCGGAACTGCTCTGTGGTTGGCACTGCAGCTTACTGCAGCCCCACGCTGTCTACATTATAGCGAGAGGGGTAAACAAGCAAAGAGAGATGCAGGAATGCACACCCACATCCATGTGCCACCCTTCAAGTCCTTCCTCACATCCCCTCTGTCTCTGCTGTGCTCTGATAAACAATCACAAGGGAAGCCCTGCAGGACATTACGACACCTTTCCAGTGAAGTTAGGCCGAGCCAGGATGACCACTTTGCTGTAACAATGCTACTCTCAGCACGAGATTGGGAAAACAGACTCCACGCATGAGAAAGTGACATGCTCTGCTCATTATATACCCCTCCCACCAATCTTTCCATTGTAAAGATGGGAGGATGGAGGAGTATAAAAACCCTACACCCAAACTGACAGGGCCCCATCTGTGAGACTGGATCCAAAGTTTTTACAATAGACACGTGACCTGTGCTACGAAAATATTGACTTAGAAGGCCTGATGTACATTGGTTGCCTTAAAAGGGCGTGAAGAGAGATCGCCTAACAATGTTTTCATGATTTCAGAAATTCTCTGTACTTCCCAAGAGATAAAACAGGCTGATGTTGATTCATTTTAGTGTTAGTGTTTAGTGTGCATTTGACCATGAAAAACTGCGTCTGTGTATCAGTGTTGCTTGGAAACACTGATTTGATCTTCAGGCTGTGACTCAGTCACGTCTACGCCCACAATCACACACAAAATTAAAGTCTACGTAGGATTTATGAATTCTGCTTTTTGCCACAAATACCACAAATATACTCAATCATTCAACATGTATGCTCACAACACATCCAGTCCACAAAAATGCAAGTCATGTGGCATTATCGCTTGATCCATCAAATCCAATCAGCAGGAAGCTAACAGGCAAAGAAGAGAAAAGGGCAAAAGAAATTTGCAAGAAAGACCACCTGAGTGCACATTGCTGCACATCTGGTCCATCACCACACACATATACACACACAAACAAAAATTATGTGAGATTTTGCAGGTAAGGCTCATAATGTTAATTACTTAATTTCAAACAGAACATGGTGATCTGTACTGAATTGGTTAAGAGATTGGCAAATAGAGCAAAAGAAAAAACAAATGTTCCCAGAGATGATATATGCCCATGAAGCAAAAAAGAAAAACAATAAACAACCCAAATACTGTAAGCATGGACGTATGAATATTCCTAACCTGCAAAATGATTCCTCCATATAATATCAGCGATAGTCATTGGTGGGCCACCGGCAGGGTGTGGTTTACCTTTGTCATGGTCAGTCCTTATCATATCCATTAAGGAAGTCTCCAAAGAGTGCAAGCTAAAAGCATCAAAGGGCCGATTCCGGTCCTGCAACACAGCAAAACAGGAAGAGGGTTAGTCTCAAGTGTCATTAATATTAAAGGGACAGTTAACCTCAAAATCACAAATACATGTTTCTTCTTACCTGTAGTGCTAATTATTAATCTAGCTTGTGTTGGTGAGAGAGGTCACGTGTTGGAGGAGAGAGATGTCTGCTTTGTCTTCAATCTGAAGGAACTAGATGGCACTTGGCTTGTGGTGCTCAGAGTGCCAAAAAATGTATTTAAAAACTCAACAGCAATGTCTCTTTCCAGAAATCATGACCTGGTTACTCAAGATAATCCACACACCTTGTTGTGAGCAGTTTCATGTAGGAACTATTTTCTCTCTAATGAACTACGTCCAACAACCGTATCACCACGCAGAAGGAAGCGTGCATCTACTGCTAGCTCACCTAGCACCGCTAAGCTAGCTAAGGTTACAGCTAACCCAAGGGGGATGCAATTTATGTTTACATCTCCCACTTTCACAAGCATGAGCCGCTCGTCCATGATTAGATGCACACTTTGTTCTGCACGGTGATACCTTTGGTGGATTTATTTCTATGGAAAGAAAATGGTTCCTACATGAAACTGCTCACAACAAGGTGTGTGGATTATCTTGAGTAACTGGGTCATGATTTCTGGAAGGACACATTGCTATTGAGTTTCTCAAATGCATTTTTTGGCGCTTTGAGTACCACAAGCCAAGTGCCATCTAGTTCCATTATATTATAGAGAGGGCAAACATCTGTACGCCTGATATCTCCAACACTCGACAACTCACACCAAAACAATCTAGACTGATAAACAGCATTACAGGTAAGAAGAAACTATGTAGTTCTGATTTTGGGGTGAAGTGTCCCTTTAAGTGTGTATATGAAACATTCTCTGATAATGAATATGAATGCACCTGTAAACCCCTGGATCTTTGCATGTGGTGTTGATAATGTCCAGCACAGAGTAAAAGATTATAACAATGCTGAATATAACAAGGGCATGAGCTTCATTGGCAAACTTGCACTTACACATTTAGCCTTGCTGTTGAAATTCTGGTTGGTTGCTTACCTTGCTCAAGGGCAGATCACTTGGCAACAACTTGCATGTATCAACAGCTCCCATTTTAGTTAAAAAGGCAAGACAGGGTGGGATGCATTCTTACCTAATCTAGACTAATATAAATTCAGGATCTGAGACTAGATGTTACAGGAAAGTAGAATGTGTCTGTCAGCCCTAGGGATGATGGTGAATACAGCTGATATTGTAAGAGAGATATGAATCTTAGTCGGAGGCTTCTGAAACCTTTTTATGTCAGAAAGTTACAGTGAAGCGCAGTGAAGGCTGTGCCCTGAGGAGCTCCATCTGCCAGGATTTAGTTCAGAATTTCTTATCAGACGGGCAAATCAAATCTGTAACAGTTACTCCCTGGGCTTTCTAATAACTAATGAAGTACTCCTCACTTTGTTCGTTAACACTCTAGAGGTTCAGGCTGTGGTATCAATCATTTTGACAGTTTTAACTACCAAACAACTGAAGAGGATATGACTAGAACTCAATCTGTTTCTCTATTGTCAGATTAGTCGATTAGTAGAAAAGTGATAAACATTTTGATAATCAATCATTTATTTACCTAAAATTCTCTGGTTTTAGCTTTTCAAATGTGAATATTTGCTGAACTTTACATTCCTCTATGATGGCAAAGTGAATATCTCTGGGGGTTTGGACTGTTGGTTGGACAAAACAAGCAATCTACACGACATCTTCGGCTCTGGGACCCTGAAAAGAACACTTTACCCTTTCTTATAATCATTTATAGAGCTTGGTTATTGCTTTTTCTTTTCAATACCTGTGCAAATACAATTTCTGAAGGGGACGCCACTCTGCCACTTGGTAATCAGACGCCTCCAGTCATTTCCATGACGGGAAGGCGGCAGAGGGGAAGTGATTTTGAATACTGCGGTAGAGGAATGAAGCCATGGCCCCCATGTAAATGCGCAGAGTTCACCATGTTGAACTTCTGGTGGTAGCCACCTGGCTTTGCCCCAACAAGTCGAAGGGGGCAGGCACAGCACAGGCAGAAAGGAGGCAAGATGGAGGAGCTAATAATGTTGGTGTCTGAAGACCCAGAGTTGTATCAAAATGATATTTTTTCAGTACCATACAATATATAAAATATATCAAGAAACATGTTTTTCTTTTGCCAAATCCTTTGTTTATTTAAAAAAAGAAGCCAATCGAATTCTAGCTAAATAAAATCCGTCATTAAAGAGCTTAAATTTGTCTAAAAACGAAAAAATCTTAATTTAAAATTGTGACATATTTCATTAAAAAAACTGATTATTATGTAAAGATGTTATGAAAGCATCTTGATGCTGCCTAGACCCCATTTGTCAAATCCATCTGACAGGAACTCAGTCCCATTTCAGACAGCTGGTTTTGACACTGCTGAAGGTTCAGACCTGTTATAGGATCTTTGTTTATGCTGCCGCACTAAGTTTCATCTGAAATTTGTACCTGGTGGTTTGCAAAAGCTCTCCAAGCTAATTTCCTGATGGTATGAGGTACACTGCTCCAACTGAGTCCAGAACTGGACGATCAATAATCCTACATCAAACACCTGAGGGTTAAACCTCTCACTGCTGATGAAATGTTTCAAGACGCCCGCTGTGTGTGAATGGATTCATGAGAATGTCATGTGTGCCAAAGGTAAAGCCTGAGAGCGCGTCTAACCGGAGCTGGAGGCTGTAGCCTTGGCAGCTGTGTCCTGTGTCCGCTGCCCAAGCCGGGGCCACATTGTTTGCAAGCCACAGCTATTGTTGCCCATTCGGCTGAGCATTCAAAAGCGTTATTCCCTCCACTCTGGACCCGACAGCGCCACGCAGATAAAAATCTGCCCACTTGGTACAAACGGTAAACACTTAAAACGCTGAGCTTTGAGTTTTCTCCCCCTCCCCTCCTCTCCGACACATGTGGATGAGCACAGTGACGAGAGGTGGGGGTCGGAGGGCTCAGTGTAGTCAAATGACCTAAAGAGATCCAAAAGTCCCAAACAGACTTTAGTGTTTAAACACCACATAAGAATCCTATTAGTGTGGAGCGCAGGTTCAGGTTGACCTATCTTGACTACACTACAGCTCATCTTTCCTCACTGCACATAAACAAGATATAAGAGAGTGTTTATGAGGGAGATCTTGATAAGGAACAGACTAAGCATTGAAAATATGGCTGAGTACCTGTTTTTAATGAGTAAAGTCTGCTCGGGAAGGTGAAGGGCTGCCAGATTCAGAGGCAGCTGGTGAATTTATTATCTATTGTTTGTTTTTTTTGTCCTTCATGAACTCTAAAAAGTGTGAGCAGCAGTTAATTATTTTTATGTTAAACATTAATGTGCACCTTCACTGCCACAAATCAGTCAATAAAAAGGAAAAGGCCAAGCAATTGCCCTTTTGCATCACCATCAGACAGCATTTGACTGTGAGGCTCAACCTGCCAGTCTGCCGTCTCGATCTGATATGATGTGATTACGATCGCAGAGGACCACACAATCCTTGCCACTAACATCATTTCAAATCAAGGTGTCTCCCGAGAAGCTCATGTGACTTTGCGTCTTAAGCCTCACACTGACATGTTAAGTTGAATTCCGCACATTCCTCTGCCTTTAAGCGGCAGCCAGCAGCAGGCGAGTACGAGCACATGTCAGAGCACGAGCACATGTCAGAGCACACGGGACTCAACACTTTGCCCTGCGTTTCATCTGGTGAATCTGAAGAATACTGAGATGTACAGAATGACAACAGCTACGCCTATTATCAGCTGTCCACATGACAGTGCGGGACTAGCGTGTGTGCGTACCCTGCCTGCTTCTCGGCTCAGCAGTTAGCCTGAGTTTCACTTCAGTAAACTTGTGGCAGCCTGACCTTGCATCCTGGTGATAAGTCTTCTCCAATTATGGGTGTAATTGCTAAACAGCTAAGTGTGAGCTACAGGCAGGATTGCATCACTGAGGATCCCATGAGCCCTTAAAAAATTGCCCTCTCTGTCAAATGGTTATAATCAAATCGCAGAAAATACATGCAGATATGCAGACTGACGACAAATACTGATATAACTATTGGTATAGGCTATGTATCTGATCTTAAAGGGGCATTAAGATTTACAAATAAATGGTGTGTTTACTGGTCAAGGAAAATACAGCCCATGGAAAGAAAGAATGGAAAATACTCCCATTAAAGAGGCCAGTACCAGCAAATAGTTGACATTTTTGCTTAAAAACCCAGATTCAACTTATGCTTGACTCAAACAAATTATAGAGTATCAGAATAATTGCAGATTAATTCTTGTGTCAATTGATTCATCATTTTAGCTCCGTTTGGAGCGGCAAACCAAACAACTGTCTGGGACCCCCAAAACAGTTTTGGTAAAGGGTCCTCGGGTAATTGGCAAATTTTGGATACTCACTGGATGTCATTAGATAGGACAGTCAGCTAGCTACCAGTAAAGCCGCTTTCCCACTTTAAACCCCCCCCCCCCCCAAAAAAATAACAGCAACACCCGCTAACGTATTTTGTATTTTATAAGAAAATGCACTCCCAAGACAAATGACTCTGCGGTAGTCACAGGTATTTATCAGCTCCAGCTCTGATTGGCTTCAGTCAGAAGTGGGAGAAATAGGACACCTGGGCGGACGTGCTATTTCTAGCGCCTTTGCTAGTGCAATGCAATGTCATGCCACCACAAAATACTATCCGTCTCCATCGG
This sequence comes from Epinephelus moara, assembly GCF_006386435.1. Taxonomy (NCBI): domain Eukaryota; kingdom Metazoa; phylum Chordata; class Actinopteri; order Perciformes; family Serranidae; genus Epinephelus; species Epinephelus moara. Next base: position 11,888,717 of record NC_065524.1, read on the forward strand.
AGCAGCGCTTGAGCATTTTTCAAAATTTAGTCGACACTGAGTCTGAGAGAGAGACTGAATAAGTAAGAGACTTACAAAAAAGTAATCACAATAACATTCTCACTGGCCTTCCTGCTGCTTCCTACTGTTAACTAACCTGTTTTCTGGCCGGTCAGTGACGTCAAACATGACACACCAAAATCGATAAAATTATAGCTGCTGCGCAGCGATGGGTCGGGTCTGGACATTTTTAGGCAATTCTGAGCAACAAGCAGAAGAATTGGAAGACATTTAGGAATTTAGCAACACAATCTGCCTTTTGCATCAGCTGAGGCTTGAACTCACAACCTCTGAGACTAAGAATCAATTTCTATCTCACTGAGCTAATTAGTCAGTGACAATTCATGTGTAGCTTCACAAATTGACAGGTTTAGCAGCCGTCCATGCATGGAAAAGCACATGTCAAACCACTGTAAAAAATTCAGTTATCTAAACAAAAATCTTAAAAAATACACATATTGCATCTAGACAGCATGGAGATGTTGGTAATTTATTTTAACAATGATTGATTTGCTTCATAAGTGACAAACTGATGTTTAACTAGTTGAGCTATGTGCAAAGTGAGAAGCCTCAGATGGTTTCACACTGAAGTATTGACACTGGATCTTTGTCCAAAGTTTGGTTTATTTTCAAGCATGAGAAGGCAGATTTTCTAGCAGAAAAAAGACTTCAAGATGCTGCACAGTGATCAGTCACGCTCAGGCAATTTTAAGCAGTAAGCTGGAGCACAAGAAGATGATTACATTACAATGTGGATTCTGCACCAGTTGAGGCTCAAACCCGCAACCTCTGGAACCTAAGACAGTCATCTACCGCTCTGAGCTAATTGGCAAGTAGCAACTCAACAGTGGCTTCACAAATTGAGTAAGCCATTCACTGTTGTGTAGGAAAGCAGCCATCCGTGCATGGAAAGGCAGATTTGAAACCACTGTAAAAAATTCAGTTATTAAGACAAAAATCTGAAAATACACATATTGCATCTAGACAGCATGGAGATGTTGGTAATTTGTTTGTAACAATGATTGATTTGCTCCATAAGTGAAAAACTGATGTTTAAAATTGCCATTTTTACATTGACTCCAATTGTTCACATTAGAGCAAAATTCAAAATGCTGTCAAAAATTCAGTTTTTGAGATAAAATTCTGAAATTTGCCACACATCATCTACCATGACTCTAGAATTTTGTCATTTTTTTCATGAACATTGAAGATTTATTTAGCAAGAATTTGCATGTATATGTTTACAGTACCGTTTACAGTCAAACATTTTGATGCACTGTAGGCTCAATTTTTGATAAATCAAAAATCTGAGAAACATAGTTTTTGTAGGACAGTCTGAAGATGCTCTGTAGCAAGTTTGGTGTCAATTGAGCAAAAATTGTGGGAGGAGATAGGTTTAAGAAGTTTTACAGTTTTTGAAAAAAAAAAAACAGCGATGAACTTCATAATTTTTAATAGGTTTAAATGTACAAAAGTTTCTTCAGTATTGAGGCTACAGTTTGATGAAAGTTGTGAAGCTGTAGCACGTATGGTTGATTTGTTATGAATTTTCAAAGTTTTGAACTTTAGACGCTTGCTGTAGTGCCACCATCAGGACTACTGGCTTGAGTTTACAGCTGAGGATATCTGGCATGAGACTGGATCTTTGTGCAAAGTTTGGTGAGTTTTCACCCATGGGAAGTATGATTTCCTCGGAAGAAGAAAGAAGAAAGAAGAAAGAAGAAGAAGAATACCTAGGATTACAATAGTGTCCTGGCAGCTTAGCTGCCTGGACCCTAAAAATAAAACAGAAAAACATACTTGTCTACACTGCTCTGGTCTACTGACAATGGGAAAGCAGTCTATCGCCTATTTTAACAGATATTCCCACATTTTAAAAACCAGCATACACACGCATAATTTGGTAGAAAAAAGATTATAACTGTCATATTTAAGATAGGTGTAACTGTCAGCATTAGTATAACTTTCTGGTCATCAGAAACAAACAAACAAGAAGAGGAGGTGAAATGACACCAGGGGATGTTGGGTGGCTTAATAGGCTTCTTTGCCCAAGGCTCCACCAGAGTCTAGGATCGCCACTGTATTAGTAAAGCACAGTCACTTTAACCCTACTTCTTCGCCTGGCAACACTGGGCCACACAAAAGTAGATGTACTTCTCTACTATTTGCCTGATTTTCACTTCAGTAAACAGACAACTCTACACAGCATGACATGTGGGCCCTTGACCTTGTCTCCTGGTGATAACTGGAGCTGTGAGCTGGCCAAGTCAAGAGAAAAGAAATAGAGGCACTCAGCAGAGGAAACTGTGTAATAAAGCCTAGGGAGGCCTGACTGACACACACAATCATTATCTCCTCAAAAGGCTATACGTTTCACGCCGGTTGGAATTTCACCCTGTACCAGGCTGAGTTTCGTCTGCACACGTAGTCCTCTCTGCAGTAACAGGTTAACATTTTGGCTGGTGCTCCGTTCTCCTGAGTCTTTGCTTTGATCGGGTGAACAAGTGCTCCTTTTTCAAGTACGCCGCTGACTTAAGGGGGGGAGTATTCTGCTGGCTTATTTTTCATGTTGGCTTGTTTGTCGGGCAGCGTAACTAAACATAGGGAAAACACATGGCTAGCCATGTGAAAAAGTCATACAGTATTGGGACTGTTCATGTTACTCTGGAAACAGACATGTCAGTTCAAGGCAGGATGGCTGACTGAAACATATTCAAACCAGAATGAAACTGACTCTCAGGTGTCTCTTGTAGTGCTGGTACACATAAATGAGCCCTGGGGAATCTTATGTATGGACCAAAAGACAGGAAGCAGCACCGTGCATCATTCTCTCACTTATCAGTGTGGGGCGTTTGGTGATAAAACCAAACATGCAGAGGGAAGTTTCAAAGAATATACAGAACCTCCTTGTCGTTTCCTATGTCAACATATGTGTACTGTAGCTAATGCTGGTCATATGTTGTGATATGAACCTACAGCCAACAGTATATTGTTGTATTTGGTCTATTGAGAGAGGAATTCATTAATTAACCCTTTTCCAAACTAGAATAATGCAGCTGTAATTCTACTTTACCTGTTAACTGTCACCTTTTAACATGAAAACAACGTATAACATTAAGCTAACGTTGATTCATTACCTACTGTCATGTTTCGACCATGAATAAAGTTAGCTTTCAAAGTTGTGCAGGTATCTCACAGCGGGAACTATAACAAATATCATTATTAGTACTTGTTTTACGGTGTGTAAAATATTTTGTTAAAACTCACAATAAAACTTGATATTGGTTTCTTCTTACTGTAATTTGCTTCTTCTATTTTCCGGGTTGGACCTCAGATTTACCCCGCCCACTCTCCGATCACAAGCCAATCAAATGCGAGTATGGATGTTGCGTTCAGGTACTGTCCACAATCTTGGAATTACGGGGAAACCACATACGAACTACCAACAATGTTGAAAATAGCGACAGAAAAATAAAGCATTTGCTACGACGTAAAGAGGGGAGAGCAAAAGAACCATATTATACCTCACGGTTAGACTGACATATTATTAATCTATCATTTTTATTGTCATCATTATTTTTTTTATTATTATAGTCGTTATTCTTCTTCGTCTTATCATTATTAGTAGCAGTAGCCTAGTAGTAGTAGTTGTAGGCCTAGAGGTACTAGTAGCAGCCTAGTAGGAGCAGAATTAGTACCAGTAGGTTTGTAGTAGCAGCAGTAATAGTATTACTATTACTAGTCCTCCATGTTGGTGTTTTAATTCTTGGTTCATAATGAGCATAAGTGTACCGCTCAGTCTCACTGTATTTGCCATGCATTCACACATTCACCCAAAATCTGTCACTTAATAAAAGGTATAAATTAATAATCTGCTACATTATGTCTCCTGTTCACTGTGCAGCAGATTATTTCTGTAGCGTAATGTACTGGATTTTATAAAATACAATACTGAAAACAAGAAATTATTCCTAACCATAAGGGTCAGTTGAGTATAGTGTACGTAGGCTATACACGTCCTGTCAGTCTGAGTACAGAAAGTTACGAGCAGCACCTAAACGCGTCATGTGTCCTTTAAACCCCACGGAGTGAGCTGGCAGAGGGAATTTAACCATTTAGTGCAATGATCCGTACGCGGCGACTATTTCCAGGGACTGACTTCAGTGTGTTTGTCTTTGAAGGCGTAAAAATAGCTGTGATCGATGAGTAATACTTCAAGGACTCGCTGTGTCATTCAATTTCTTTGACCTCCGCCACACAATTTGACAGCATACAAGCCAATGGAAAATTCTGACTGCTACCGGCGAAACCTGATGGTCATTTGTCAATTCAGCCAAGCCACATGAGTCACAGCTTCGATGCATAGCACATTTAAAATGAAGGTCTTTATTGCTGAATGATCTGAATCAGTTGAAAATGAATGCCTGTGGGGCTGCGTACTAATGGTAACCTATAATCACTGAGGGAAACACTGTATGACAAAGGCTGAAAAAAATGTTGACGATGATTCATACGGTAAAGTGATTTCTTAGTTGGTATTATTTCCAATTGACTACAATAAATAGCACATCAATCACTATAATATATGGAGCATATATGGAGCAATAATGAATCCCTGCTACTGATGAGTTCAGGGTGACCTTATCCAAAGCTAGCCTACTTGTTGTAGGCCTGTTTTATCTCATGCACTGATGCATTCCCTTGAGTATTTTTAATAGGCCTAGAATACACTGATAACAAGCATCCTACAGGTTTATATTTTTGAGATGCAGACCACCAGGGTACAACTGACAACATGTCAAAGGGTTCAACCTTTTAAAATACAGACTGGAGCAACAGAGCTAGGCCCAGGCCTGCTCTTACTGGAGTGTATTTACCTGGAAAGGCAGTATGTTGTTGCTGTTGTCAGTCCTGAAGGCGCTGTCCTCCATCCAGGGCTTGGGAGTGAGGGGACCTGGTCTTGGGAACTTGGGGGGTGCTATAACATTGCTGGTATAGGGCTTTTTCATGGGGGAGATGGGGTTCAGGGGTGACGGCACCCCGACGCTGACTCCCACCCCGACCCCTACCCCGACGCCCACCGCTCTGCGCGGGTCCCTGCCTGCCTGCAGCCCGCTCCAGGGGTTGGAGGCTGTGCTCCATGCGGCGTTTTGGTGATTATTCCAAGCGGACGACGAGGCAGAAGAGGACGTCGACGACCCTTTGCTGTTATTCATGATGGTCTGATAAGCGTTTCTCTGGGGGAAGGGACCCTGACTGGGGCTGACAGGGGATCTCCTCTGCTGGGGTTGCTGCTGCTGCTGCTGCTGCTGCTGCTGCTGCTGCTGCTGCTGGGCTTGCTGTTGATGCTGCTGGGACTGTGGAGCCAGACCGATCTGCGGGGAGAAATTACCCCCGAAGACCGGGTTGACATGATGGGGGAAGTTCTGGAAAAGCATCGTCCCGTTCACCGAGGGTATTCCCTGGAAAAAGCTGTCGTCCACGGCGTTTGTGGTTCCCGTGGACCAAGTGCTCCCAAAAGAGGAGGACGGGGAGGAAAGGGGGCCGCCGGTCTCCTGCGGCTGGTGGTGGAAGCTCAACCCGGGCAGGATCGGCGACTCCATCGGCACTTTGTCCTTGCTGCTGCTGCTCAGCGCTGAAGTCGCTTGGTTGCTCCCGGTCGACGGGCTCTCCGACTCCGATGAAGAAGAAGTGGGCTCCGATGACGGGGTCGGGGTGGAGGGAGGAGGGTCTACTTGCGTCGGATCTTGCTGATGGTGAGGCTGGGCTTTGTTTTTGTCCATCAGTAAATCATCCTGCATGGTTTGCTGAGCTGCAACGGGGGGAAACAGAGACGAGCAGTTATTATTGTTGTTGTAATTTAGGTGATCATACACCGGGCTCGCCGGGCTGCTGCTGTAGTATCTGATGAACTGGGACAACTCCGACAAGGATATGATGTTAGAGGGACCAGGCAACTGCAAAGCAAATGCGTGATCACCCATTTAGCCGAAAAGAAGAAGAGGAAAACACACTTCCCAAGACTATACCAGAATGATTCATAAATCCCACAAATTATACCCGGAGCATGCGGCTGCAGATATTCACCAGATTTCGCCACGTCTCGTTTTTCCTTCCACGCAGGAACTCCGGAGCTGCAATGTGAAACTGATTCAGTGTGTGTTTTTTGCCCAAGGACCTCCCCTACATTCATTTACATACGTCAGTAAATACAGCTGTCCTTCAATAGGGCTAAAAGACAGGTCTACCTTGGACCCAGGATCTTCGACACACGGCAGATGTTTTTAAAAATGACTCCCACCAAAAGGCACACTTCGCCCTTTTTATGCAGTGGAAAGTGACGCACCTGAGCCGCTTTATTACACCGCAAAGATCTCCCATGTACCGGCTAAACCTTTTCCCTACAATAAAAATGTGTCAGTCTTGTAATATTTTAGCACTATGCATAAGACAGAGATAATGCAATAAATAGGATAACTGTCCAGATGAGTATACATTACAAAAGTCCTACAGGAATGACATGATTTATAGTAAGGGGTTTTATTATGGCGCAAAGAGGGACTCTGCCCGAGGTCCGCATTGACACAGCCCCGGGTTGGCATTGACATAATACAACATGTACCCATGTAACTTGCATTTTAATAACTTAAAGCCAAAGCTGGAACATCACTGACAGCTCTCCTCGGTGTCCTCTATGTAAAGTTAGACACTACACTGCACCTTTCATGCACATTTATGCCTTACTTTGCATTACAGAGACAACGCCTTGCAAAAGACCAATAAAAAGCACACCGTCGACTATTTTATCATGACGGCAATCTTGCATTCAGAAAACCACACAGCTGCCACATTATTACATTCAACACCGAGCACAATCTAAGATGTAAATAGACCACAATATGCTCGATCATTGCAAGGCTACACTGAACTATGAGCACAGCCTATTCTGTCAGCTGGAGCACATGCAAGGCATAACCAAAGGCTGTGACACAGTGTCAGATCACCCACAATAACACTGATAAGACTCCTCTCTCACTGTCTGAACTGGCTGCAGGAGAGAGCTAACATGCAGCCCACACTGAGGCCTTTCAATAACACGACTGCAATAGTCTGTAGACTTTGAAAATAACACTCCAGATGACATGTCGGATCATTTCAGCAGTCATACAAGTTGGACTTTCAAAGGTAATCGCAATAGCCTGCATTGTACACACCCCACCAGATAATCCGTGTTTTCTCCTCCAAGAGCTGCGCTTCCAAGGTCATCAAAGCAGCAGAATCAGCAGCATACAGTGGCTCACCTCCCCGGCCCCTTCACCACATACACTGCCAAAACCTCACCACTCAAATGCCTATTTGTCGCGCCGATCGAGCCATCCGATACATTTCATGAAGCTGTCTTGCCTTGAAATCCCCCCTTTAATCCATATGTGTCCCCTCACTACACAAACGACAAAACAGCATGCACACACAGCGTGGTCGCTTCTCTGCCTCACGTGAAGTTTGAATTACCTTTATCGTTCACCTTTTGGGGATTCTGTAAATAAAGATATTTCTGTTTGCCTCGTCTGGGTTTAGATATGACAAACGAGCTACCCTTGTGCCGAGATAGTCAGCAGTTGCCTCAACAGCTGATTGACTGCGGCGCATGGATGATGCCGAGGGGGCTGTAGGGAGTTGTAGTTTCTTGCTATGCAGTGGCTGGTCAACAAATGGAGCCTAGGTTCCCTCTTGCTGTGGTTAGAAAACAAAATTAAAAGAACATGAGCTTCAAAGCCGACCTAAAGGTTAAGTTACAAGATGAGGCAACTCGTTAAAGCTGCCATAACAAATAATAATAGGCTAATAGTAGTTGTGATTGACAGTAACAAACTCCCCCTCTCTCCTACTCCCTATCTGCTTTACATGCACGCGCACTGTTTGCACGTTAGACATTGAGCAGTAGCCCACTTTTCTAGAAAAACCCGATCTGACACAATAAAACTTTAATAACCAGGTAAAGACCAGCAGAGAAGGTGTATTTTGTCCAGTTAATGTACCCTAATTAAACATCTTACCGCTGTTAGAAGTGTTCTGCAGCCATATGTGCATCTTCATGATGCTTGTGTCTTCAAGAAGCCGTGGTCTCTCCTTGGCACACCTGCCGGTGGTGGATTCAGAACATTAATTTGATATTTTTGTTCATAAGAGGGAGGGAAGCGTTATGGAACTACATTTCCCATGCTAGTGTCATGTTGCCCTTTGCGGCGCCGTCCTTGTTTTGATGACGCAAACGCGCACAGCACTGCTGTTACCTCAGAGACGGCCAGTTAATGGAGTCAAGCGGTCACGCCAATGCGATAATATTAGTGACAAACGAGGCCGTAGCCGATGCAAAGAGGATTTTTACCTGAAATAGTGCAGCGGTCGCAGATAGATGCTGTCTACACTGCCATGACGGCGAAGGAGTAGTTTTATGTTAGATAATTGGCTCGTTTGCAGCTGACGCGCAGTATCAACACAAAGGCCTATGTAGCTAGTTAGCGTTAGTTTTTCAGCTAGCTAGCAAGTGCTGTAACGCCAGCCTCAGCTGCAGCAAATTACCAGGCGTGCCATTTTAATGTTTTAACTGTAACACAGTTTGTCTGCTCTACTAACAAGACACCATTGAGTATTTTTTCCCTTGTTTTCTTCAAAAATGGCGGAACAGGGTGCAGTGGTCATGCAGCAGAATTTGGACAGGTGAGTAGGCTAACATTATAATGGAAGCTACGTAGCTTTACGTAAAGCCTCTACTTTTGGCAGAAACGGCGAAAGTTAACTTCGTTTTTGTCAAAATGTTCAGACGTGTTGAAAGTATATGTAATTGTCGTTTTATACCGACTACTGACTTTAAACTGTTGAATATCTTTAACGTCAGCTAACAGTGTAACGTTAGTTCTGCAGTGTTGATACAGGACGTCCTCTCCTCTAGGCTACGTTCTTGTGTCATATGATTGATAACCTTTGCTGCATAAAGTGATCCTAATATCTGCATATCATTTTGACCTTATTCACCTTAACAATTTATATATATTATTCAGCGATAACCTTGTTTCCTGTGAATGAACTAAAGGTCAAAGTGTCACCTGCCACGTTTCTCAAAACATTTGGCCTGTTAACTATTGACCTGAAGTTGAGGGAGGAAAGGCTGTATCCAGTAATATTTCCTAAAATGTCACGTTTATAGTTAACAATCGTTATGGCACTGAATGAGTAAAGTGTCTGCTTATCTTTTGTTACATAAGACACTGATTAAGTCCTATTTCCATGGCAAGTTTACTCAAATCCCCCTGCAGACATACTATGTAAACATACACTGGTACATACAGTAACCAAAACATTAGGAACTGTTCAGTGATAAGACTGAATTGTGTGTATAAACAAAGTTTGTGTTGCACATACAAGATTTGAGAGAAAATAATTTTGAGCATACACTGAGAATTAAGGCTGAGTGGTGGTGCTGACTTCAGGGAAAGTTGTATGAGAGAGGAAGTATGAGCAGGTGTTATGAGTCACTAGTTAGAAATATAGAAAATGCAAACTGCAATGTGAGTGTTTTAAGGGGTCAACTCAGTGAAACTTACCTCAAAATCAGTGAAACTCACCTAAAACCTGATTAAAAAAGCATTAGGCATCATGGGAATACATTTTTTGAAGCTGCACAAGCATCAAGAAGCAAGAGTAGCTCTGTCTAAATAGTAACAAATCAATGCTAACATTATGGGGCAAATAATGCATAATGACTGACCCTTTTCATATGATTTAGAAATAATTGAAAATGTTCAGCGTTATGTCACACTGTCAAACTGTCGTAGCTGCCTGTACACACAAGTTAGTGAATTCCTTTTGAAGCCCTTGGAAAGTGTTGCAGTGGCAAGTTTTACAGCTGACTCAAGAAGTTCAAACATGTCTTCTGACATTGAAATGTCTGACAGCGCTCTGGATAGACTGAAGCCTTGCTAGGCAGAATGCAGCACCCCCAGGTTGAACAGTTTGATGGTCACATGGAGGGGAGATCCATTGTGAGAGGTGGGGCATTTATTTGAGCTATAAATACATACAATCTTACCCTTTCATCAGGGATGTCAAGGCACACAGTCAGCGACTCTGCAGGTCTCCTGGAGCAGTGCGACGTCCTGAACCCTGCCAAAGCTGTAGCTCGTCACTTTGTCGGTCACATTAGACATAAAATCCAGACACTGCAGCCTCAAATTCATGTCTTAAAGGCTGCCCCTTTTTATTATTTGTGATAGCTAACAGTTAACCTCCCTAGGCAACAAGTTAAAATCACATTCAGCACATTATTATTCCACCTGTGTAGGCATCCTGGGTTGTGCTGGCTAGAGCATCAGTTCCTGCTCTGAACATTTCCAAGTGTTGGTTTGTGATGCAGGTTTTTGTTAGTGACGCACACACATTTCACAGTGGCAAAGAGCAATTTAAGACTCTTGCCGGTAGAATACAAAAGTCTAAAAATTTCTGCATCAAACCAGGTATAAAATCTTCCATGGATATGCACAATGTAGTACTGGAAGCAGTAAAGACAAAGGTTAGCTCACCTCAGGGGCTTAAGTATGCGATGTCATGCATTATCACATCACACTGATCAGATGTACTTGTAGGATTGCAGCTAGATATTTTTAGTGCATGGTGTTTGTGTTCAGCTTATATCAATAGCTGGCTCTGTTTCTTGTATCTAAGGTAGCTTGTGTTGATGTACAGTCTTAAGGTTGTTTGTCTCGTAGCTTTAGCCAGTACAGCTAAAAAAAGGTGGTCGGTTTCATGCAGTGGTGAAACTGACTTAAATAAGAAGCTTGATAACTCAGATGTGGCCAGCCTCTCTCTGTTCTAGCCCCTTAGATGAAGAGAAGATGAAAGCTACTTTTGTTTTGCAGGATACAGTTTACCCAGTTTAAAGGCTGCATTAAGTTTAGTTATACTGATCTGAATTGATACAGCACATCCTAGTAAGAGGCGTGCATTTTAATTGTCGGGTCTAATCAACCAAAGCTAATTGAGTGAGCAGTTAGCATTTTTGGACACTTGATCTAATCAGACATGTCAGTAATGATACTTATTGTGTGAGCTGTTATTTTGAAACACAAAATAAGCAATTCTCATGATAAAGTGGGAACAAAAAGTTCTTACCTGCCAAGGTCAAGCTGAGGATCATTGGACGTGTTTGTGAAAACATAATTGTGTGTGAGGCACATTTTTGAATGCATTTTAAAAGCTCAGTCTGTGATCAAATATAAACAAAAGGGTTACCACATCACTGAAATTCAAAACTCAAAATTGAAACCTTTTATCAACCTCAATTGAAGTTAAGAATTTTATCTTTATGTGGATAAACAATTGAATAATGTTTGTGAAAGAGGGTGTTGCTTTTTCAATCATGAAGACCATTTAAAAAGCATTGATATTATACTGACAAAGTTTTTCTACTTGCAAGCTTTTGAGCCTTTTATTTCCCATTGTGTGCAGAGCTGATTGATCATAATGCAGTAGTAAAACTAGATAAGTGAATCTGCTAGATCAGTAGAGTTCTGCCAGGATGGGAGTAGTTGTTTAAATTAATGAAGTTGTGTTTTTGTAATCAGTGTATTTGCCATATTACAACATTTGTTTTATAAAGTGGCATTGTAAAGGGAAAGTAATTTAATCCAAAGTGTTTTCATCTTGCTTCTATTTTATTGGCATGTGCGTTGTTAAGGAAATTATGGGTAATTTAAAACCTCACTTTAAAATTGCAGGGATGGGTAATTGATGCCTGTGTAATGAATTTAGTAGAACAATTATTGTAATTGAATTGGCAGGTTATACATAATAAATTTAGTACTTTGACATAGTAATATCACTATTTTCATGTGCCTGGCAAAACACAAAATTGAAGTGCAAACTTGGACTTGGAGCCACACAAGCACTCCAGAATAAGATCAGACGCGATAAGATCTAAGTGTCGTCCACCAAGTGAGCAGTTTTGTTTTGAACTTGAACAGAGATAAATCTCACACATTTTTCACAACTGACCAGGCAAATGTTTGCCTACCTTTATTCTGTAATCAAACAAGGATTCATGGATATGTTAGGGTTCACTTTTTAAATTCAGACAAAGCCACAGTGGCTTATATCCAAGCATTATCATGCTACATGTGACCAGAATTTTCCATCTTTTGTGAGAGTGGTTTTGAGCAGATGCTGCAACATTAGGTCCGAGCTCATCGGTGTGCCGTTTCCCTCAAAATAGGCACTGGCATTTGATAGCTTGTGCAGTGCGTACTAAAAGGCATTTGTAGGCATTTGACGCAGCACTTTCTGTCAATATTGAACTTTGGACTTTGAAACCATTTCCCAAGCACATGGTACAGTAGCTGAAAGAAAGAAAGGAAGGGCATGTGAGCTTTGTGAAATGTTCTTTAGCTGTGTGCTGCTGTGGGTGTGTGGCAGACGCAATAACCCTGACAGTGTTTGAGGAGCTGATAGCAGGAAGATGTATGTCATGTCCCCTTGCTTCTAGACGGTTGTGTACCCAGCCTCTATCACTGACAAACATAAGGCTCCACACACTCTTATCTGGGCCTGCCACAAGCAGCCAGCTGCCCCTGCAATGCAGTGTTTCACAAATAGATGTGGGGGGACACATTTCAATCCAGCCTGACCTTTTTATTGGCTGGCACACAACCTCCTTGTTTTACTCCTTTCTCGTCTGCTTTTGTTGTCTAGATCACTGACCCTGTTGCTCTTTGTGGGAATGGGTATATAAATATGTGGTGTATGTGTGCGTTTATATGCATAAGGACTAATAATGATTGACCCTGTAGCCGTGATTTGTTTTAATTTTGGTATGTGGTGGTGTCAGTGTCTACAGGGTCTCTTCAGCCCTGAGAAAGTGACATACCTTTTTTTTTACTATACTTTACAATTTAAAAAAAACAAAAAAAAAAACAACAGGGCTCAAAGTTAAATTGGTATACATATATAGAGCCCCTTAAACTATTTTGGTGCAGAGTGATTTATTTTCCCTCATCTTGATTTAATCTAGCAAAGAGGTAAGCTTACATTTTGTAAGATCACAGTGCAGATCAAGGTCATGCCAAATGGCATGTCTGAAGTTAGGTGGTTTAGCTAGCAGGCTTGAGTTATTTAAACCACAAGCTTTTAACTGAAGGCCATCCCGTTTACATTGTTGGCCTCAAACACTTGGTTGTATCATAAAACCTTTTTTTTCCATTTACAGACGGCACAATAAAGTTCTCAGAATATTTATGATAAACATTACATGTGAACTTGAAATGTGAGCCATGTGACTCTAGAGACTTCCATTTAAAACAAGTTCTGGATTAATGGACTGTAATCCACCACTGGTCATAGTGTTCTTAACTTTGGAAGCCAGCCACTCGTGGGCCAATCAAAGCGTAAACAAACTGGACTCCTGTTCACATGTTAACATAACACAAAGGTCACAGTGCCTAGCACTCTGGGTTGTGGAAGTACACAAGTAGCCGGAATTTGCTGGTGGCTGTAGTAGAGGTGGGAGGCTCCTGTGTTAGTTGACCCAGTAAACAAACTTTTTTTTACTTGTAACTGACTGTTAAACAACATAAATAAACCTCCCTGAATCATGTGCACTCGTCAGTTTTTGTTATTCTGTCACGTTTTAAATGTCACTAATTAATATGTGTAATAATATAACATACATGCTGTGACTGCAAGACTGAAATGTCAACAAGTTGTTGAGCTTGTGTGTTAAGCTTGTGCTTAGATGCTGGAGTTTACTCTGTTTTCAATTGCACAATATTATAAGGTCACTCTGAAATTATATCCACCTCGTGGAAATACCCAAGACTGTATAACACATCTCTTTAGAGCCTGGGTCTGCAACATGAGGTCCGCAACCCCTTGGGGGCCCTCAGATTTACTGAAGAGGAGATGCCAAATTTTAGGCCCGTTTCCACTGAAGAAGTTCCTGGTACTATTTGGGGGGCAGGAACTACTACAGGAACGTCCTCTCGCTCGGCCCTCTCAACCGCCGTGTCTTCACTGAGAGCGGAATCGGAGGAAGGTTCCTGTAAAGTTACAGGCTCTGGATGTGACGTAATCGTTGCGCGACCATTTTGACTGACAGGCTCTGGATGTGACGTAATCGTTGCGCGACCATTTTGACTGGGGCAACGTAGGGACGCCGTTAGCCGATAGCGGTGTCTGTAATAACTCACTAAATGGCCCGTGAAAAAAATATTTTTTCCAGCGGATGTCTTAGTTACAACATGATTGAGCTAACTGGAGTAGTTTCATGTCGTATCCGACAACGGGAGGCTTTTAACAGATCACGTCCTGATGTTAGCTTTGCTGCTGCTTTTAGCTGTCCCTGTCAGCTGATGCTTTCTAGACATCGTGATTTCCCAAAACTGAATAAATACTACACATATCAACACAAAACTGCTTTGCTAGCTCAATCATGTTGTAACTAAGATATCCGCTGGAAAAAATATTTTTTTCACAGGCCATTTAGTGAGTTTTTTTTACATGGCGGCGGAAGCTATATGAACGAGCTAACCCTCGTCTGCTGAGTTTTAAAAATGCCGGCTATTTTGTTGCTTTCTGCTGTCATCACATCCCTCCTTGAGTATATCCAATCAGCACCAAGTAATCCCCAAGCCCCAGCCAGGAGTCTTTCGGGGCCGTTCTGAGTACCTACCCCGAGGCAGGGACTTGTTTAGCCCCTGTAAAAGTTCTGGAACTCTGTCCTTCGGGGGTGGTTCCTGCGGTGGAGACACGCACCAACGGCCCCGGCCCCGTAAAATTACCCCGAAGTTCCTGCGTCTAAGAAATACACATTAACATGAATCCAGCATATTTTGCTATTTGTAACAAATTATCCTTGTGAAAGTGGAGTTTCCTACCTCATCTACCTGAAACACATATACAAGTCAGACCTGCAGCCTAGGGCTGAAGTGGCCCTCCGCCTGACAACCTCCATCCACCCAATTTAATATGCAACAATGTATGTAGCAATGTAGCAGAGGGTCCCTGCTTGGTTTTACTCTCAGCTAAGGGTTGTTTGGACACTGAAGACCCCTGCTTTAGAGTCCATATGGCAGCTGACATTCACCAATTTACCAAATGCCAAAGACTCATTTAACCAGAAGCTGACACATGAAAGCTACTAATCTTAGGCTCTGGGTAGCTGGATACTATACTGTTCCAGGGTGGCAAACGGCCTGGGCTGTTGTTAAACTGACATGGACAAGACTAGTTTGTGATTGAGTAGAAGCAGTCAGACATGGAGAAGCCCCTCTCAGACTTGAACCTTCCTTTAAGGTCTTTGTGGGACAGAATCCGGTGCTCCTGTGCCCTGCCTTTGTACTGGGGAACCTCCAGTTTTCCCACAGTCACGTGACCACTGCTGAGTGAAAGGGGCCTTTGTGGGGTGGCTTATGCGCTTCTTAAAGAACGGGAGCCTGACTTGTGAGACGATGAGAAAGTAGCTATGTTGTCAACACTCATCTTTGTACACACAGTGTCAATCACACTGGCATCCTGTATTCTTTCAGCCCCCCCTCTTTCTGTGACTCAATAATACAGTTCTACACTTTCTTAAGATTGTCAAAATTACATCCTCATCTGAGGTGATGTTGGCCTAGCTTGACTGGAAGGATCTACAGTCCTTCATTGCTGCACATTCTTTTGATCCTGGCAGCTTGACGGTTTGTCAAAATAACTGGTGAAATATAAAGGATAATAAACACTGCTGTTTGCCTGCCCTTGAAGTTTCAAAGCAGTCGGTTAGCATTAGGTGGATTAAAGCTCATTGTGGAAACGACAAAGCCCCACTTGAGTTTGCCTGTTTAACATGTAAATAAGTGGTTGAGCCTGCAGGTCACCTTGCTTCAGCATAGCTCAGGCTAGTTGCCATCATCAGATCTCATGTTCTTGAAGGACATTTCCATGGAAACCCTTCAGACCCTTTTAAGCAGTAACAGAGAGATGTGTCAGGTGTGGTAGCATCTTTCAACACGATATGTCTGTTGGTTTTGAATTCATGTTTGCCATGCAAATATGTTGTAAATATGCATTGTGAACTCATTGCATATTCACCAGTAAACAAGTATGCCTTATAAGTCATTAATTAAGTCTGAGTTAGACCAACTTTAACACAAGCTCTCCAGAATTGTGTTACTGTCGTTTCTATATTCATAGGCAGTATTCATGTCAAAATGCACCACAATTCTCTGTATGTAGGAGACCATTTTGTACATGTGCAGCACAGACTTATCTGCCAGAGTGTTCTGTTAAACAGAGCTGAGGCGACTCAGAGCTGGAGATTAAGGTTTCGCACAGAGGATAGCATTTCGGTGCTGTTGTATTAGGTCCTGTCATGCTGCGGGACTGGGTTACAGGAATAAGAGCCAGTGAATCTAAGAGAGCGCTGGGTTTTGTTCTCCACTGTCGTGCTCCTGTGAAGACATCTGTCCACTGTTCGACTCAACTTCTCATCATCATGTTTTATGCGTGCCTCAGTTTAAATCTCTCTGCTCTTTTTGTTTTGTTGTTTTAGAGCTATTAACCCCCTGTGTAGGAAATGGCCACATATTTTTCTTATCAGCCTTTTCCAGCTTTGCAATACAAAAGAATGCAATTACATGCATTGCATTACATGCAGTCAAACAGCTTGGAGTATGGTGTAGGCTCATATACCTGTCAGAAGCTTTGAGGAGGTGGGCAGTTATATGGTAAGTTTTACAAAGAAAGTAGGCAGAAGTGTAAATGGAGGGTTAAAATTTCTATCAGACTCAGATTCTCCACGTGTCCCTTCTGGCCCTTCAGCTGGCCGTGTCACCTGAGCGCCTCGACCCTAAAGTTCCTCTCCTGCATTGTCATGTTTTATTCAGCACCAGGGGAGTATTGGAAAATCATCCATTGCAGGCAGGCAGCAACCTGAGCAAACTATCCAAGTTGGCCGTCCACAGTCTTTCACAGAAGAGCCCCTCTACTCCCCTGTGGCCCCAGCAACAGAACACGCCTAGACCTTAGTACGATGATGACGGAAGGCCACAGATTTGGCATACATTATTCAACTGTTGGAGCAGGAGGGTTAAAGCATATATGGTGTGCTATGGGGATTCACTGAGTTAAACACTGAATAAATACTGAGTAAGTGCTGCTAGAGGTGTCCACCAAGAAAAGTTTGCTTTAAAGTGACTAGAAAGTCCACTAAGCTTTTTTTTTTATTCAGAGGGAGTTTTGGGACATGTTTGCCTTATTGGCACAATGATATCTCACCCAGCAAAGATGTCTACAACAACTCAGATTTACCTCCAACAAGGCATAGAGCAGTAAAGCTTAAAGGTTCATTATGTAGGATTTAGGGGGACATATTGGCAGAAGTGGAATATAATATTCACAACTATGTTTTCATCAGTGTATAATAACCTGAAACTAAGAATCATGTTTTCATAACCTTAGAATGAGCCATTTATATTTAGATACGGAGCAGGTCCTCTTCCAAAGAGTCCACCATGTTTTTTATACAGTAGCCCAAACGGACAACCAAACAATGGCTCTAGATAGATCCTTTTCCATTTTCACATCAGCCTCTGCAGTTCTCCTACATGCTTGACACACAGGGAGAAGTTTCAGTTGGTTGCAATCTGCAACGTCACTGCTAGATGCCAAAATATCCGACACACTACACCTTTTAATATATGGATTTAAACCATCCTCTCAGAAACTTATGGGTGATGTCGGAGACATACAGACATGTCCATGTCTTTTCCTACAGTCCCTACAGATTTCAAGACAAATCAAAATGTGAGGTTTATTCTATTTCTGTTTGTTCCTGATGTGGTAAGACATATTTCCCACTTCCTAGTGAGAATGAAAAGTCTGCGGGTTTCCTCCATTCCAAGCATACCTGTTGTTGAAGACAGGAAATAGAACAGTAAACTCGAGATACGTCTTATCAGGTTGGACACAGGCAGCTTGTTGTCTAAACCCTGTCAGAGAAGAGATACTGCCCTGTCTGGTACTTCTCAACCTGCACGGGACCAAGTTTTACATCAACCTTGTATTATTGTCATGGAATGGATAGACGTGTGCCTGAGTTTAAATTTGTGTTAATGCAGTAGAAACTGTGACAGGATTATCTGCAATGTGTTTTGGTGGATGTGATGTTATATACATGAAGTTCCCTGATGTTCCAAATATTTTATTGCCGGGCTTTTTTCCAGATTTAATAATATAGATATCATAATGTGAATGATACCCAAAATGTCCATAATCACAGCCTGAAAGAAAAACCCAAACCTTTCTGTTACAGTTTGTCTCCTCATTGAATTTATGCCAGGGGCTTATGGGAGGTGTGTGTAGAGTAATCATTGTTTCATTCATCCAGTGAAATGCCAACTGTTCAAGGTTCAGTGTAATTATGAAAATGAGAACATAAATGTCACGCGGATCGTCAGGCTGTAAGTGGGTCGAAGGCAGCAGTCAGCCCCTCAACCAGTGGATCTCCTAGCAACAAGCTCATTCCAGGCCTAGTTGATTGTGTATATGGCTTTAAGAAAAATCTTGATATTTTGGATTTTAATTGTTTTATTTTGTTGTTGTTTTTTCAGCAGTTAGCACACTGTTTCTACTTTGTATTAGAACCATCGGAACCCTCCACTCATAGTTCAGGAGCTTGGCTGAAGTAGTCATGGCCTCGTGTTGCTGATTTTCTTAAATCTTTCTAACCTATGACTGTTTTCATTAGTACGTAGCAGCTAAGTGTCACTGGTCTAGATTCTTGAACTTAGTGTCATGCATTGAGACACAGGGGTAGTGAACCTTCCAGCCAATTGCATGCTGCTGATTAATTATGGAAAAGCAATATAATGTCACAGTTGGAGATGCGCTTTGGTAAGGTCAGGGAACTTGGATATCAAATTACCTCCCCAGATGTTTGACAGTCATGGAGGAGAGGAGGGCGGGGGTGTATTGTTCACAAAAGGAGTCCAATTAATTGGAAGATAGCACAGCAGACAGGCCAAACATACTAATGGCTCCTTTTCTGTAAGTGAGGAGGCATAACTCATACTCCTTTTTAAGTGGAAGAACAGTTTACTCAGAAAGACCTTCGCTGTGTGTGGGAGAAGAGGAAGGAGGATGTGTTGGGATGCTTGTGGGCAGGAGGGGGAGTGTTAAAATATGGTTTGGCTTGAGGCCAGAACAAGGCATTTGTCTGGATGTCACACACAAGGGAGACTGTGTGTCCTCACATCGTCTGAAGCCAAGCCCCTTTGTGCTTTCACTGCATATCCTAGCTGTGGTTTATCAGAATATTGTGTGCACTTGCACAGGGATGCCCTGGTGAATTTAGGTTTGAGTAGCAATGTGACTAATCCTAAAGGCAGCGTCAGAAGAATGTAGCTCAAACTACGTAGAGGCAAAACAGGAGGCAATATTCAGTAGGGCTGTAATGGTTAGTGTGTTTGTGCCAAACCGTCCCGATACAGGGGGCATGGTTCAGTGCTGGCTAAGCTGACTCACCGGATGTAGACTTTGGCTATAAGACTTTGGGCAATGATTTCGATTGGCATTTTCTCTTCCTTCCACTATCTGTGTGTTAGTGTTTTCAAAGTCCCCTTTGCTACAGTAAACAGCAACAACAACCTCAGAGTTATCAACTTATACACTGAATATGGCACATTTTGACAAAGATTTAAATCGTGGATTAAGGCATGCCTGCGTTGTTCTCTCAGTGAATTGTTGTACAAAACTTGTAAATGCACTTCTGAAGAGCCCAGACTCCGCTTCACAGGACTCTCGAGCTCCTGATGCTGATCCATTTTCTGACATGATCTGTTGGAGTTGATTTGCCACATCTTTTAACCCTGGCAGTGGCATGCACCAAAAAAACTGACTTTACCAATGTACCGTCACATGAGCTTTGTGATATCATCACTAATATGTTCTGCAAGAGCCACATACAGCTAGCAAATAGGCTGGGGTTTTAAAAGTTTGAGCTCCTCCATAGCTACAGTGTAGTCAGGCTTCGCCCCAAGGGCACCGATTATCTTTTGGTACCGTTACAACCTTAATATTCAGTGAAAAGCAACAGCAGCGGTGCAAAAGCAAGGTAAATGTTGGCCTTATTTTGGATATATTGGTCCAAAAAGATATTGATTTTAATTAGAAAAGGTATCCGCCATTGTGATCCAAAGTATAATCCCCTGGAAATTCTTTGCCTTGTATCCAGATGGCAGGATGAAGGGCCCTTTTATTTGAGTGAGTGTGTGAGCACTGAGCAATTTCTGCCATGCTGTCAGATATGCTTGACAAGCTGTCAGCACAACAGCTTGTTTGCCTATAGGGTTTATGTATTGATCTTAGTTGATTTCATGCAGAGTCACTGGCCCAGAGTGTGTGTGTGTGTGTGTGTGTGTGTGTGTGTGTGTGTGTGTGTGTGTGTGTGTGTTCCATTCAGACCATGTGGTCTAGATTTATTTGAGAGAGTTTGCTCACTACCTCCATCATTGTTCCCTAAATGGTGAAAAATGGCCTCGCCAACAGTTTTCTCAGTAAGAACTCCAAATAAGTCTGATCTAAGTGACTTTGTGTTGCTGACTGCCCACTTTTCAAAGGGGACATGAAAGATTACATTAGTCTTGCTTGCTCTCTTACACTCTCTCCCACCACACAAACATGTACACATACGTGCCTCAATGTTAGAAAAAGGCAATATACAAACAAAAACAGCAGCAAATAGCTGACAGGCCCGTATAGTTGAAATACAGTATTTTTATTAAAATTCCATGGTCAGATCAGACGACCTGTCATAAAAAACATGTCAGAGCCATGGACAGCTTCAGGAGGAGGGACACTCACTTTATTAAGCTGTTGCCACCTGTAGTACCAAATATTAAAAGGAGAAATTAAAAGCCCACCTACGCCTGATTACAGTATCCATTCTAGTCCAGATCCTTGTTTTGGTTGCTGATATAACAGAGAAACCTGCTTCTCAAAGGTGTGTGATCGAGAAAGGCAGGGGAGTCTTCACTGCATGCGGATGGACCGAAAGGTTCAGCTTTAATGCAGGGGCTGAAATGATGAGAGAGAGAGAGGCTGCTGAACTGAATGTGCTAGTAGGAGGTGCGCTCCATTAGCTGGTCATTGAGAGTAGCTGGTCTAACACCAAATCCACGCACAGTAATTACGTATATGTGCACAAAACAACTCGTGAGAGCAACCCATGAGCCATGATCTATAATAAATGCCCTGCACATGTCCCAGTTTATCAGGTTACACACATTACTGACAGAAGATAAAGACTAGAAGATAAGACGTATTTAATTCAAGACAGAATTTAAAATGCTAATGGTTACTTAAAAACCACACTAGACATTTTGTTGTGTCTTGGGGAACTAAACCTCCCTTGGCTCCTCTGTAATTCAAACACTGAATCTGGGGTCTTGTGTGTTGCAGGCAGTTTGTTTTATTCTATCTGGCTCCCCTAGTTTGCCTTTGTCTGTGTGTTGTGCCAGTGGGCAGGAGCTCTGCTTGGGTTTTCCTTTGCTAGAGCCAAATGTATTTATCACGCCAATTTGATTTTGGAGCGCACAAGCCAATGGTTGTGTGTCTTCTGAAATGACATTATCAGTTGTCATCAGCTGTAACACAACTGTTCTGTAGTTGTTTGATTGTTCACACTTGAGGGGATTAAGTGTAAAACTGTGATGTAATGTGAAGACTCATTAAGAAATCTATTATTTTTCAGGATGTCAGGGTGTATGTTTCGTTATCTTCATCCCACCTGTGGGTGTGTTTGTTTTTAGGAGCTGCTGGGTGTGCTTCGCCACAGATGAGGACGACCGCACGGCAGAGTGGGTGCGTCCATGTCGTTGCCGTGGCTCCACCAAGTGGGTTCACCAGGCCTGCCTGCAGCGCTGGGTGGACGAGAAGCAGCGGGGCAACAGCACGGCACGCGTGGCCTGCCCACAGTGCAATGCAGAATACCTCATCGTCTTTCCCAAACTGGGTGGGTTGCATCACACAAAGGATAATACTAGCTAACTAGTCAGAGGCTTAAAAATAACAAGACAACCATGAAGTGTCACTAGCTTAGGTTTGTGTTTGTTTTAGAGCCAAGATGCTTCATATCTGATCAGTACACATGGTTTAAGGGGTTCAAGTTTCAGAGCTTCTGAAAAAACGGAATAACCGAGGAACGTTATGGGGACAGATTTTCTGTCTTTCAGTGGTGCTAAATGGTTAGATTAAAATTGTCCTTGCTCTAGCTTATTTAGTTAGGAGGCATATATCATAATTAGTGTAAGGTATATTTAAAAAAAAATCTGAAATAAATGTAGAGGAATTTGTAAGGGATTTGGGTGCTACGCCAGTTTGACAAAACAAAGTATTTTACAGGTCTTTGGGAGTTCTAGCATGTGTGGAAAAGAAAATCGTAAAAATCCTTTGTGGCTCCATAGGGAACTTTGTGAAATCTGATAAATTGTAGCTCTGATTATAAATGAAAAAAAATCTGGGGGTGTGGAATTAGAAAAAAGTGAGGTTAACAAATCTCTGAAGCCCACTAATCAACTCTGCTGAAATACCTCAGGCTACATTAACTGTTTCTAGCATAACACACTCAGATCTCAGGCTGAGCTGTTGGTGGTCAAGTTGAATTGTGAGCAATGTGGGCAACAGTTTTTGACAAGGAAGAAGGTTACATGGAACAAAAAAGATGATATCCGTGGTTTTGCTGCAATGTTGATATTTCTTTCATTTAACATTCTCTATTGTAACTCTGACAGTGTTATCGGAGTGCAGTGCTAAATCTGTAGAGTACTTGTTTAAAGATTCAGTATACAATTCTGGAGAAAGACAGTTGATTGTTGAGTCTTATTCCCAGGTCGTCAAATACAGAAGACCTTGGGTCGGTAGTTGGACCAAACCACCAACCACTAGCGCAAGTATTTGCCAGTTTGGGAATGAAAATCAATAATCAGCTGTCTTTCCCCAGAATTACATACTGCACCTTTAAGTGTGTGATTGACATTTAAAATATGAACATGGTGAAAAAGATTGCCTGTCTGCTGGTTTGCTATATAGCACCAAGATAGATGGAGTAACTGCCAAAAAGTTTCCAGCTCGTAATTCTGAATTTGACTTTTTGTACAGTCAAAATGTCAGGAGAGCTCTTATTCTCCAACAGTTGTCAACATTAAAGCAGCATTATAGAGCAAATTTCCATGTAAATAGACTGCTGTAGCTCCTTTTTTTAGGGCGCTGCCCTCAAGTAGCTGCTGCCTGTAACTGTACCCAAAGCGCTGAGAGCTATTCAGTTTGTCTTGCCTGAGTGCATGTTTATTTACTCCAGAGCCAGCATAGGTTCTGTGGTGATCTGGATAAATATTTCCTTTCAGCCTGACGAGGAACAGAAGGCTGCTCACTTGTTATACAGCCCAGCTCCTGGCTGATTGACCGGCAGCAGTTTAGAGAAGTGGCTGTCTCAATTATCTTGACACGTCAGAGTGATGAGGGCTTCAATTGTTCCCAAACACCAGCTATGACTCATTTAGTGAACATACACCATACACCACCATGCTTATTTATCCAGAACCTCCTCACTTTTCAGTTTCTCTGTCTCTCATCCCTTCATACCTCCCACGCTGTTTGTTGTAGTGTTTCACAGTGGCAGAAAATTATTCTCAGTACAGTATAAAGAGTAGTTTAATCATTGAAGTGTTATAGCCAAATGTCAGAGCCTGGACACATATAAGGTTAACAGTGCCCAGTTGTCACTGGGTTACCCACCAACCACTGGTCCACTGCCAGTTCAACCTCAAAGAGAAAGAAGCTGCAATTGGAGACAGTAGCTGGCCCCAAGACAATGCTAGTCTGCGGGAGGCCTGGCCCGGCTGGTAAACAGGTTCATGTATATTTATAGTGACCAAGGCTGTGCTGTCAGTCACTTTGGTGCTATAAGCAGAAGGTTCAGCTCAGCTCCTTTAAACACTTCCTCCTTCTCAGTAAATAACGTCTATCTCCCACTGAGAACTGATTATTGGCACTTGGCTGCTTGCTGGGTGTTTTCGAATGTGTCCGTCAGGCCCTTTCCTTTTCGTATTTAAGGTTGTGTTAATTGGCTCAGCGGTCCCAATAGGACTGTTAATTAGTGCTGTATCAACCTTTACATGCAGAAATAAAATAACATCCAATAGAGCAGTCCAACAGGCTTCAGTAACACATTTAATTATTTAAATGTGTGAAGTGATAGTTAATTAAAATCTTGCATTTATTGAGCCACAAATTGAGAAATGTCTTTATATTAAATTATAAAAAATAATATTGTATTGAAATGATATGGGGCTGCTGACAAGTTTCCAACAAGGTTGACTGTAAAATGTGAAAGAACTGTGCCAAATCAATGTCTGACAGAGACGTTGCAAAACTAATAACATAAGATTTGGAGATTTTTTTTTATCTCTTAACTTAAAATTTACACCACAGTAATAAGATTTACAGTATTCAGTGTAGGAGGCTGATAAACAACTCAGTGTTTATGGTGTTGGGTAAAGAACAACTTTGTTACTTGCGGATTCATCAATGTATAGCAAAGAGAGAAGCACAAAATGTGTATTGATTCAGTGAAATTAAAGTGAAGCCATGCCTGACTCGTTGCCAGGCAACATGGTAAAAGGAAGTCCGTACTTTAGGCTGTATTAGAACAAATACACTGATATTCATGTACATTTTCCTCCTACTGTTAGTGTGGTTTTATTAATCCTAACAGATTACTGTGGACTTAACAAATGTATATATTTTGTTGCAAGTGCTCTGTAGGTTAATGTTCAAATTCAAGATAAATTTAATGTAAATTTATGCTAGTTCAGTCAGAGAGAACTCATCTGACCTTTTACACAAACATGTTTGTGCTATCTAATGTTAGAGTCTCACTCACATGCTCTGACTCTAAGAGACACAAAATGAGTCTCTGTTTCACACAGTAGCTTTTGAAGTCATGATTTAGACACATTGCATCAGTGTTTTCTCACAGTGTGCCACATCATTATGTTGTTGTTGTTGTTAGCCAGCTCTTTTTTTATAGCAGCCAATAAGGAGTTGTGGCCCAGAAGGTAACATGTTTACCCTCAAGCTCATCAGCTCCTGACGCCCACTCCTAAGTTTGTTTTCTTTTGTGATGTGTTCAAATGCTCAAGTGGTTTGGCTGACGGCAATAGAGCATCATGATGAATGGGCCAGTGGTTTATTTTGAAAGGTAGCTTCCTCCTTACTGTGGCTGATCTGTTGAGTGATGGCGGCCTCAGAGGATGATACAGCAGGCTTCTGCCACCATCATTTCACCTTTCATTTATTGAGGACTTTGTATAAGCAACCAGAGGCTTGTGTTACCTTTGATTTAGCCATGTCTATAACTTTCTTTGGTTTCCCTTCAGTTTAGATGACAGGCTGTGTGCGAGGAGGCTACACATCTAACTGGCTGTCTGTTGGAGAGAAAACTCAGTTTTGAGTTTTCAAGTGAGATAAGTGTTTGCTGAGGTTCAGGCGGTTCCTTGGAGAATCAGGATACGTATCAGGACATGTAAGACTGTCAGGGTTAACGCATTAATCACAATATGATTAAGGTCTGATATGATTAGTCAAGCCACCGCAGTGGTTTCCTGCTGCTGCAGGGATGGAAAATAGTGATACCACTGCACTTTTGAATGGCTAATTTTACTAAAAAAAACCTCCAAATGGCTCAGTTAACAAGTCAAAAGTAATATACACCTTTTGTCAAACAGAATTAGAATATCACAGAAGTACTTCAAGTTTGAGCTACCACCTATGAGCTAAGCATACAGGCGCAGATAATCAGACTGATGTCAGCAGGCAACCATATCACCAGAGCCGGCAAAGCACTATTTTAGAATGTGGGAGTTGCCACAGACCTGTGGATGAAGCTAAATCGAAGAAGTTAAGTACAGCGCTAATTGGGTGGCAACTGACTGCAGACCAGTCAACACTGTGGAAGATTTTTGTCTAAGGGACGTCATTAGGTTGGCATGTTATGACCAATCATATGCCTTACTGTTGCAGTGGACAGTAGTTTCACACATACATGACTCTATATGAATCAGAGAATTTGATTCCCAATCAAAACACTAAGAAGAAGAATTGCTTCACCTTGTGAATATGGACTTCAAAACTGTTTTGAAATGCAAAATAATGGAATTTTAAACTTGCAAAAAAAAAAAAAAGTGATTAATTGTGATTAGCTATTGACATTAAGTGATTAATCATGGTTTTAAAAAAAATCATTTGACAGCCCTTATCCTATGTAAATAAACATTTGTTTAGTGAGGCTTAAAGTGGAGAGAGAACTCCAAATGCTGCTTTTTCACTGCATGGTACAGCATGGCTTCATTCAGTATAACTCACCCTAATTTTGATCGCTTATTGTCAAAAGTTGTTGATGGTACCTGATATGTTTTTGGTACCACCTCAGTTGAGGTTCCAAGCCAGCTGAGCCAATACCAGGAGGTGGAGAAGATGGAGTTAAAACACTGCAGTCCACTGATTGGAATCGTCAGTAGAATCGTCACGTGGGCAACACATGATATCCTGCACAAACCTGCCATTTTTAAATAGCCAAGTAGCAATAGTGACCACAACTTCTTAAATTCTCTCAACCCAGATTTTAAAAAAAACCCGTCAACCCACAGAATTACACTGTACACTAAACTACGCCATACAGTTGACGAAGTGCAGATGTTCCTCTGTTTGGTTGCCGATGAAAGGATTCAGCGAGTGTCGCCCTGAAGATGATATCACGCCAGTTTCACACAGCATCGCTATGGCAACCAGCTTAGAATCCCGTCTACACTGAGGGGGTACCATCCACAGTGGAAAACGAAATAGAGAGAAGGACCTGATACCAAAAGTGAATTGAAAGAGTCAAGCAGTGGAAATGCAGCATTACATATAAGAAGGGGCAACGGGGACCCTGGTGCTGTGGCTGACATGTTTAATACTTGAACTTATCACTACTGTGATTGGTTGTTAGGTAACACAGGAGTGAAAGGAACAAAATAAATAGGCAGGTGAATAAAAAGATTGATATGTAGATAGACTGTGTTGTGCTTTCCAGGCTGATGCCCTAATTCTACATTTAGCTTGATATTTACCAGATCATAATTAACTGTCAGACAAAGTGGGGTCTGAAGAGCGTAGTTTTGTTTTGATGAATAATTCTGACAGATGGCTGAGTGCATCAGTGCTTCATACTGCTTGTATCCAGTGTCAGAATTGTGCACAGTTTATCTCCCATTTAATAGTTTGGATTTGTTGGAGAGCTGGTTGGATTCCTATTAACTTGTTCATTCGCAGAATTCTTTTAAAAGTTCATTATATTATTTTTCCGAAACACTGATGTGACAAGGTGCATTACCTACAGTTACTTTACCCTTAGAATAAATGTAGGACTGACCTTATTTTTTAGGAGTTTTAACCTTAGATTGTGAATATGGCCCCAGATACGGACAGCTAGCCTTGTTTGCCATCCATTCCCATGTTTTGGATGATGGATTTGCTCCATTTTTATTTGATTGTTAACACCAGAAGCATTGAAATCAAGAGGTTTTTAGCCACTATGTTCTTAACTCTAAAAAGGTTAATTTTTCCTCCAGCAGCTGGAACCTGAGCAATGGTTAGTTATATACACGGAGCCCATTGAGTTTACCTGAGAGGCTCTTCATCCACAGGGAAAAGTGTCTTTTTCCTAATCCCATTAGCAAGTGTCAGACAGCGAGGGAGCCATGCAGAGATGTTGGATGTGTCTGGGAGAGGGGAGTGAGAGTGAAATTGGGTCACGGGAGGAGCTGACGGAGCAGCTCATCAAAGGCTGACGGAGCAGAGACGAGATGAGTGGAGTAACGCCGCCGCTCTGCTGATGAATCCATGAAATCACGGCTGTCCTCCAGTGTTTCCCTGTGACTTAAACATCACATCACACCTCATTAGAACTCAGGTGTGTGATGGTGACATTTCTCGATGATGAAGTATAGGATGTTCCTCAGACTGGATCCTGTCCAGCAGAGCACCACACGCAGGAGTTGCATGCTGATTTGCATGATGTTAACCTTGGGTCAAACTGAATTTGCAAAGTACTTGGGTTTGCTACTTGGATTATCAAATAGACGGGGTTTACCACATTGTGACACTGTGTTTGATAGAATTTAAATATTTAGTTACATTAACATTACTTTGCTATAATTATTTGCAGTTTTTGATGTATGTCCTCCAGCTATGCACATCATATTCTGCATTCAGTTGTTACACAGGCAGATGGAAATTTAAAGGGCTTTACTATATCTTGTTTCATGCTTGATGAATAATATGACTATTACTAATAAACGCAGAAGAGTAAATCTCTCCTCCTCTAAGCTGAGATTTTATTTGTACTGTCTGAGGAGTTCCAGTCTCTAGCTGCAGGATACTGTGGGCATTAGTGCACTTCAAAGTTAGCAGGAGGAGTACAGCGTTGTCTGTTTTGCTGCATCATTGCTGCAGTGTTCCTCTCCCGTTTTTCATTCTTTATCATAGTTTTACACACACAATGCTACCTTATATTTATGATTTGCTTGTCGTATAGAGAGGGGGTTGCTCCTTCTCTATTGTGTTTAGTTCAAAACTTTAAAGCTCAGATATATATTCTTCCTTTTGAATATAATTTTAGTGGCTTGGCTCCACAAGCTGTGGTATTTGCAGTAGCTTTAATTAGCCCTCAGAATAATAGCAATTTCACAGCTTGGTGACAACACTGGGATGATAGCTTTCAATTTTGGTGATGGAAGCCGTGGACAGGTAGAGACAGGGAGCGCCGTTGGGAGGCTGCCACAGTAGTCATTTTCTCAGGGTTGCTGCTGAGGCCAGCTCATTTCTAGAGGCTTGACAGGCATTACTCATGCTTGGCTCTCAGGCTGGGACCCCTGCCTGCTGCCGGATCAGATGGGGGGTTGATTGGGAGCCACAGATCACCTTTTCTATTAACCCAGGTTTTGATTATTTTCACTGACTTGTGGCACAGGCGATACAGAAGCTAGCAACACTGCAGCCCACAAAGAGTAGGGTAGCTTTATGCTGTTCTGGCCCCATTCCCACCAGCACCTGCTGCAGAGCCAAAGCCAGCCTATCATGCTAATTTGGCCAGCGTTATAACTCTAAGGACGGCGTGTCCTTGCTTCTTCTCCTTTAGAGAGAGTAAACAAGCCAGCTGGAACAGTGTGCCAGCATGCGTGCCCACTACTGAGGAATTGCAGTTGCACTTTTCGCCTCTCTCCTTCACCCCACCAATGAGCTCTGGAAAGCATCAGGAGGCTGGCAGTGAGCGAGAGAGAGCTTCTGTGTTTATAACTACTTTAGAAATAAAAGTGTGATATTTCCGTTGCGTGTTAAGCAGCTTTAAAAGTGCCAAATAGCTGCTTGCTTGCTTTGGGATCTTTCCTCAACAAGTGGCCAGGAGCCCTGCTGTCTAAAGAGAGACCTTTAGCATTGGCTGCTTAAAATGCTGCACTGGACTGTGCTCCAGACTCTAAGCTTTTATAGAGTCAATGTACTCAGCTGCAGAAATAGGTGTACAGCTAACAGTGGCTGAATTGTAGACAACTTGTGGCAAGTACTTATGGGTAACAGCCTCACGGTGGCCTGACTGTACAAACAGCTTAATAAAGTCTGTCCTATGTCCTAACTGTAAAAACCCATAACCCCAAAATAACCACAGAGAGAGCTATTTTGGAAAGCTGCTGCTCTTTTTACACTTGGCGCGTAGGCTAATGTAAATGTTGTAGTTCCAGTTTGGTCCCACTGCTTTGATTTCCTCTGCAGACTCATGAAAATGTATCTGCTCAGGTGTTTGCATTAAACCTGTCCACGTCTTAAATGATGACTTGAAGATAGCCGGGCAGCTCTGCCAGTAATCTCCTGCCAACAGCCTGTAACCAACTGCAGCACAGTCGTCCTTAACGTTATGTGACGGAGGCTCTTTGTGCGACAAGGTCGATCTGTATTTTACTTGCTGTACATCAGCCCCGTAGCGTAAATGAATAGGATAATATATTTATCAATCTGCTGCTGACGTGGCCAGAGGGGAAAGTGTTCTTGAACCAAGTGCTGCTTTCACAAGGACCAATGACTCAGCACTGTTTTAATGCCACTTCACAGCTTTATTTCTCAACTAGACAAGACGTGTCAAGATCAGTGTTTTTAAGCTGTGGTTATAAATGTCAGCCTTCTCCAGAGACGAGCATGTTAAGAAAGCCTGTCAAAATGAACTTTGTAACACTTTTATGTGAAATGGTGTTACATCTCTATTATAATCATCACCAAGTGTACAAAGGGAAATGGTTTTAACAGCTGAACTAAACACATACTGTCAGATTTTAATATTACAACAATATTGTAGATTTGACTGGTGGTGCTTTCAGGAAATATTTACACAATGAGAGTTGTGATAAATAAGCATCAGTAATATGGATATGATCATTAATTGGGTAAAGGCAAATATTAGAACAGCTAGAACAATCTGATAAGTTCAGAAAATTACATCACTTTAGTGTAATGCTGCCTTTAAAACCAGCAAAAGACAACACTTACGATATTACAATAAATCAAATCTAAGACAGTATCTAGTCTCACATCATGATATTGATATAAAAGCGATATGTTGCCCTGCCCTAAGCACAGTATTTGAATTCTGGTGTGTACATTTATTTTTGCTTCAAATCTTAATAGTTTTTTCCCTATAACTTTGAATGTTCATATTCGTAAATAAGCAACAATCAAAGTTTAAGAACTTCTGATTTATTAGAAAATCTGTCAAGCTTTGTAATTCTTTACATGTTTAAGCTGTGTTCATGGTGCTGTTTCCAAAGCAAGTGAGTGAGTGTTGTCAAAAATATTGATTATCGATACATAATGATTCTGAATATTTGAAACAGTTTTAGTTTTTGTTTTTTTTTTCCCCCGCAGTATCGATACGCTGGTA
Source organism: Epinephelus moara (assembly GCF_006386435.1). Taxonomy (NCBI): domain Eukaryota; kingdom Metazoa; phylum Chordata; class Actinopteri; order Perciformes; family Serranidae; genus Epinephelus; species Epinephelus moara. Next base: position 11,919,807 of record NC_065524.1, read on the forward strand.
CCAGCTGTGCTTTCTCGTTCTCTCTTATTGTCAGTGTTTACTACGTCAGTCTGCTCTTCTCTCTTACTAACCAAGACAAGAAAAGTCGTAGTAGTCTTGTTATAGCCTTGTTATATTTATCTTTTAGAAAAAATGTACATTTTATGCCCTCAATGTCAATTTTTTACCTGCGGTATCGAAAATGGTATCAGATATCTATGTTTTTAAGTATTGTATCAAAATTAGAAATCTCAGTAATGTGACATCACTTGTACCAGGTCAGTAACTTCATTATTTGTGGCCTAAAGGGTTACTTAAATGGAAAGCACTGTTCATGACCAGCACATCCACTGTATGATATTTTCCCAGTGTGTCAGTCCTGGTCCTGGATGCTATCCGAGGATAACGCAGCAGCTCTTTATTTGATTTAAGAAGTTTACACTTCAGCAACCCCAGCTCAACGTGTTATCCAAGACAGCCTTTTGTTTGCCAAAAACATTACTTAGTCCTCAACCTTAAAGCCTTTTCTCTGGTAAAGTTGAAAGTCAAACATACTGTTTGAAAATACAAACAACTGCTTGTTTTCCTGTGGAAGCCAAACAGGGTTATAATACAGTAACATAAGAGTCTGTACAATACTATAGTACATATACAGTACAGCACTAGAGCTAACTCCTGAAACTACATAGCTAGCTTTAGCTGATGACATCTGCCAGTGACAGATGTCATTTCAGCTGATAAATTGTAGGATGATCTGCTTTTGTATCTGTCTAAAATCTAGTGCTCATTGTTTCAGAATAACTAAGAATATAGAGTGGTAAATCTGCCACCATTATCACTGTAAACTGCACACTTGCTGTGGGAGAATAGAAAGCTTGACATGTGTATAAACAGAAAATAAGTAGGTAAGTAATTACAGACAGTTCTCGTGAAATACCCCAAACTGTTCCTACTTTGGCAGAAGATGTTGTATTTATGTGGAACAACACTGATTAGAAGGTATCTTTTTAAATAGGTTTTCAGGGCCTTTACATCCAGTCGACTCTGTGCTGTGGATCTTATCTTGCAGATAGTTGCACTGCAACACAGAGACCCAGTGCTGTGTTCTGTGCTCGGTCCCTCTGGCAGCATCCCCACCCCACTCTCCTCCCACTGACTCCTGGGCTAGTTATTAATAGGATGTGGATGGGTCTGTCTGAGTGAGGAAATCAGGTTGCCTTTCTGTAAATATTGCATGATTTCCCTCGAGTCAGCCTGGAATGCCAGAGAGGAAGATGCAGCAGAGAATTATCTCAAGTTTTTTTCCAAGGTCCCGCTCCTGATGTCAGGCAGGGACTTAGATGCTCTGAAGTCAAGTTTGGACTTCAGATTAATCCGTATTACATGTTTGTTGAGTTTCAGCCCAGTTATTTTTAATCGCGGTGGAACCTGGCAGAGAAGCTCTTCCCTGTCTGTCAGTCAGTACAAGGTGTGCACCATACCTGAGCTGCTTCAAAGTTTCTTTAACTTTCCCATGACCGTATTTTTGTCAAGTTTTCTGTTGTTACCCTGGAAGGCTGCCTGAACACATGATGTTTGTTTAGTGTGAGCTTCCTTGTGTCTTCAGTTGTTTTGCTGTTACTTTAATACAGATAACTCAGCCTGAAGGCAGAAGAGTAAACTTTGTGGTTACAAGGTGTCACTTTACCCACCAGCTTAACTTGTACAAAAGAGTAGCACATACAGGAGGTGATGGCTGGTGCCTCTTCTGGTAGATGAACTTGATGTTTATGTGTTGAGTTTGCTTTTCTAGTTACTGTGGTTCTTTTACCTGCAGGAGTCTCATGACCCCTGCTGTACACTCACACACTGTTCATTGCCACTGTGTGTTTGAGTGTATGCCAGTGACAGAATCTTAATGTGTGAAAATCCATAAATCTTTTTGCACTGATTCACTGGGATTAAATTTAAATAAGTCTCATCAGATATTGTCGTAATATTTCTGATAAAGTACAAAATAATATCAATATTGATATCGATTTAGGCCTGAAAAATCCTGTATCATTTGCACTATACACTAAACAGTGGTAAGAAGAACTTCAAATTACGACTTGTATGTATGTGCACAAGTTGGTCTCACTCTCAGCTCTTTGCCTCCATCAGGTCCTGTGGTTTACGTGCTGGACCTGGCTGACCGGCTCATCTCTAAGGCCGGACCATTCGCTGCAGCTGGCATCATGGTGGGCTCCATTTACTGGACTGCTGTCACCTACGGAGCTGTCACTGTCATGCAGGTGCGACCGCTGATCCCTCCTGAGAGGTTTTGGTTTTATAATAGGTCTGTTCAGTCGAGTTAAGGTCCTGACTTTGACTGTACCTTTGTGCTGGCACATTAAATCATAGTTTACCTAAAAGCAGTTGTGCAAGTTATGTATGTGTTTCTGTTTCAATGTTATCCATGTTACAAAACTACAAATAATACTCATGCCACAAGAGCCTTTTTGTGCTCTTTCATTGCTCTTTTTTCATTCTTTCTTTCTCATTTAAAAGTAAGAGTCAGCCAGTTTGACTCCTATGCAGTACTTTTCCATTCTGACCGTCCCCTCCGCTCTCCAGGTGGTGGGCCATAAGGAGGGCCTGGACGTTATGGAGCGGGCCGACCCTCTGTTCCTGCTCATTGGCCTGCCCACCATCCCTGTCATGCTGATCCTCGGCAAGATGATCCGCTGGGAGGACTACGTCCTGCGTCTGTGGAGAAAGTACTCTAACAAACTGCAGATCCTCAACAGCATCTTCCCAGGTCAGGACACACACTGGTGTAGTTTTCAGAAATGTATTCATCAATCTTATGCTGCTGTAAAGAGCCTTGAACTTAATCAGATGTTGCTCTTGTTGTGAGTTGATACGGATACAAACTGTAATGTATTCAGCAGCATTGTGCGACTGTAGCCAGAGCACAGCCTCTACCTCTGGAGCAAATGGTCATTTAATAAGATGGAAATTAAAAAGCACAAACAAATATGTTCGCCCAGCTTCAAAGAGCATTTTATCATAATATGAATCCATTTCAGAACCAGAGGTAGTCTCAAAATGGATCCAGACAATGAGTCAGGATGATCACAACCTCTGATGATTCAAAACAAGTTTCAAACACAGGACGTGAGGTGTTAGTAACTCAGCAACACAAGTGTTTGTGAGGAATAGTTGTGTCTTATTCTTTTTAAAACATCACGCACAGTAACTTTGTGGACTTTACCAGCTGTTCATCTATCACAGGACCCCTCGCTGTCATTGGTTTACGCTCATTTCATTAGAGTTGTAAACACACAACACCAAGCTGTTGAACTGACGACTCTCTGCCTATTAGATCAGATTTACTCTCAGTTACAAATACATTCACGTATGTTTCAACTGGCTCCCTGCTGCTTCTCTGTGCGTCTCTGCAGGGATTGGCTGCCCAGTTCCTCGTATCCCAGCAGAGGCCAGCCCCCTGGCAGACCACGTGTCGGCCACACGGATCCTCTGTGGCGCTCTGGTGTTCCCCACCATCGCCACCATTGTGGGGAAACTCATGTTCAGCAGCGTCAACTCCAACCTGCAGAGGACCATCCTGGTGGGTACAAGCAGAAACTCCTCGTGCATCCAATACAGGAAATAAATAAGTCACAGTATAATGATCTAGTGTAATGGAGCCGTGTGTGCTGCTGTTTATGTGAAGATGATTGATCTCCTAATTTGAGGGGAACACAGCAGTGATGCAGGAATAACAAATGACTCCAGTTCAGCCAGTGTTACCTGTGCAATATACCAGTCTTTTGTACATAAGAGACAGCCAGCCTCCTCACTCACCTACTGCTGAGGACAGACAGGTAACCAGAGTGGCTCATGTGATGCCACTGAACACTCTGTCCTCATTTGCTGAGCTGTGTGAGTGACAGACAGACAGAGAGATAGACAGGCTGCTGCTGACTGAAGGCTCTGTGTTTCGCTCTGTTTCACCCTTACAATAACGAGGAAGACGCCCTGTTTAGAGCCGGTTATCCAAACATATTCAAACAAACTGAAAACACATTCTTGAGGGACATTTATTACTTTGTTCAAAAGGAAAACTGGTATAACAAGGGTTAAACTTGACAACAGCAAACATTAAATGCTGACTCAGACTTTTTACATTTCCAGTTCCATTACATTAACAGTATTTAATGTTTTGGTTACTTTGGCGTCCTAGTTTCTCTCTTTACCTTTTCACCTCCTTAGTCATTTCTGCTCTTTATGTATATTCAGGATTATTATTTTCCATCAGTATTGATAATAGGAAGACAAAACAATAAATAAATAAATATTAAAGCCGTAAAAATGGTTCCGTTTAGATGAATTAATTGTAAATATTTGCGATTCTAATTAAACAATAACCTAACTGCTTCTAAAGTGCAAATATCGGAGTAAGAAACATTCATAACAATACAGATTGTTCTTAAACAAATATATTATTCAGCAGACAAACCAAACAAAGTTGGCCAGGTATGGTGACTTTATGGAGTCTCCCCTTGTTGCCTGGCAACCTCACTGTGACTTCAAGACTTCAGCAGCCCGGTGTACCAGCTATACGATTGTTCTCTCTTGAGTTCGGGTGCAAAGCCCGCACTAACGATTCGTGGGAACTAGCCAGTCTGATCGTAAAGCTGTGTCGATGTTAGGTTGCGACTAAAAATAAATTAAACAGCTAAATAATAAATTAATCACCAAACAAAAAGGTACGTGAACTAGGACAAAGCATCATGACTAGGTGAAAAACAAGTGGTGAAACTGTCAACTACAACATAGGGTCATATAACTGTAATGTATTAATGAGCAGATGAAATTGTAACATTATAATAAACACATAATGATAGTCTACACTGGTAAACTGTAAAAAAAAAAAATGCTTGCCAATGTGTCACAAAGGATATATGTTATTGCCCATGTACTTATATGTATGCACTTTATTTTGTATGTTTATAGACACTCCCATTTAATTTTAAGAATTTCTATTTATAGTATAAAAGGCATGAGATCACCTGTGGGTATAATCAACCATGGAGAACTTGTTGCTCTGCGTAAGAGCTGGTATAATTTGCTTCTCCTCATCTTCCAAGTTATTCAACCTTTTAAAACGTGCCATGACAACTGCTGTTTTAAGGAGGACATTACACCTACTAAGCTCTAGGTGTAAGATTTTAGATGTAGCTATGCCTGTGTCAGAACTATTAAACCCTTAAAATGTTTGTAGCATGTAAACTTAAACCAGAGTTAGAAAGTATGCTAAACTAGGCTACGTTTAAACTTCATAGCTGGTGCAGCAATAATTCAGCACAAAATTCTCTGTAAAAACAAATTGTGGCTTTTGCACTTTGGTATTTTTACAAATGAAACAAACACGATGACATCATTACCTACAGCTAATAAGCTACTTATTTAAACAAACAACGTATATAAGAGGGGGTAATTAGTGATCTTAGGAGTTGCTTTTGCAGTATGTGGATTCTGTTGCCTTTGGTCAGAGCCAGGCTAGCTGTTTCCAGACTTTATGCTAAGCTAAGTTAGCCAGCTGCTGGCCGTAGCTTCAGATACAGACATGAGAGTGGTATCAATCTCCTCATCTAACTCTTGGCAAGAAAACAAATGTGTATTTCCTGAGATGTGGAACTATTTCTTCAAAACAGTTCAAAGTGTTGGTTAAAGGGAGCGTCCACATGCAGCCTGTCTGCTGCTTTATTCAGTTTGCCACAGGTGAGCTTCCTGTTCATGGCAGCTGCCACACATCAGGGAAGCAGGTTGAAGATTTAAAGAGATTTTCCACACCTTCACACTTTCCACATTTACACTGAGGCTGCTCCTGAATGAAGACAGAGCTGACTCTCCCTTTAAGCCCTCTTTCAACACACTGTGTTTTTTTTCTCCCCTACAGGGAGGCATCGCCTTTGTGGCCATCAAGGGGGCGTTTAAGGTGTACTTCAAACAGCAGCAGTACCTGAGGCAAGCCCACCGCAAGATCCTCAACTTCCCCGAACAGGAGGAAGCCTGAGGAGGCCCCTCAGTCCGGATGGATGACAGCCGGACGCACCGCACACCTCTGCCAGAGGGGGTGAGGACATACGAACTGTCAGACTGAGAGCAGGAAGTGCTGGTGAAACAGACTTAGGATCAGTGTCACCCTTACCACCTACTCCTCCTTAGACCTCACCCCTTCTGGAGTGATTCATCGCACCGTCGCTGACATTCATGCAAGGATCCCCCACCGCTGCCGCCACCACACATTGTTTTTAAACCTCTGACGCTTCAGTAAGGTGAAGACGGATGAGACTTGTGGATACAGACTGGAGCATGTTCTCAGTCAGGGTGCAGTTACACACATTAACACACAGATCAAGGACTGTGCGACTGTAGGGTGGATGTGCTTCATCAATCACGTAACTAAAACTTATTGTAAACTTACTGTATTTTAAAGATTAAAAAATGCGGGGCATGTGTAATTAGAAAGTTTTATAATATAATAATAAATGATTGTTTTATAATGTTTATTTTGCAGATTTAAACCCCCTTTGCCAATGTTAGGGGTTTATTTTGTGTGAGGAATTTTGGTCACTGTGCAGATGTATTAATGATAAAACAATAAAATGTGTTGTGAATCAATATGCAGTACGTTAACTACAACCAGGAAACATTAAGAGAAAAATATCACTCTAAAGAGAACCTAACACACTGACCATATATAGAAACTTTTAGACCCTGAGTTATTTGGGGAGTGTTTAATTTTTTCATTAACATGCCTTGGCAGTGTTTACGCTGATTGTTTGTCGCTTTAGCTATGTGATGTGTTTCAAAGCCTCATCGCCCGGCACAGCACCCCAGGTTTGGTCGAGCCTGTTGCCATGACAGTGGATGGATATTATGGATGCTCATGGTTCTCTCTGAGCTTGTCACAGTGACGGGATGTCGGACTGGAAAGCATCTGAAAGCTTCAGGCGACTCATGTGACATTTGACGCAGCATTTTTTACTCGGAGAAATGAAACTTTGCTGACTGACAATACAGTGTGGACTTTTATTTAAGCTGCCACTTTTTTTTTTTTCCTCCCCCCAACATGTGATGATCAGTCTGTTGTGTGTGTCTGTTGCCCGAGTGTGAACTGTAGCTCAGGTCAGACTGCGGTTCGGGGGTAATTACCATGCAGACATAAATGAAACTTGGACACCAGTAATTGAAAATGAGTCACTGGGGTGGTTGACATTTTGGCAGGACTCTTGGGAAAATTAAAGGGCCACTACAACCAAAAGACAAGTCATATTTTCTCACTTACTACGAGCAGTATCCAACAACGCAGATGGTTTTGGATCTATTTGCCCAGGGTTTTTTTCATCCCTGCTTACACCTCAGTTGCTTTTACATATATAAAAATGTTTATTTGTAATTTGGAACATTTGGCAGAAAATAAATGTTTCGCAGCAAGATCTTTGGTACCTCTACCCAGAAATGGGGACCATTTTTCGAAAGACCCATTTCTGTTATTAAATGCTGCTCCTACAAAATAAGAGTGCATTGGGGTTGCAATGGAAATCTGAAAGCCTGGGCAAATTAAGTTCTGTTCTGCTAGTGAGCATAACACTACGTTATAGTAAATTATTTTGAATCACTGGGAGCATGATGTGATCAACAGTTTCATTTTATATGGCACTAAACTGAGAACTAAGCCCTAAGTTGCTATTTCCTGCTCCTCACAAGAGCCAGGAAACATCAGTATGACTGTGAAACGGCGTGACGTACAGCCGACTACTTGGAATATTTAACCTGCACATATAAACTGTGCCTGCTTTACACGTGTCCTCCCTACAACCCGCACACCACAGCTTCCCCACCCGGTACATTCACTGTCAAGTCTCCACTCTGCCAAAAGATGTTTGAAGTCTGTGTTGTACGGACGTTGACTTTAGAGTTCTGTTATCAGTTCTGTGAATAAATGTATTTTTCCAATGTTGAAGTGCATGTGTTGAGCTTTACATTAACAGAACACACACACGGTTCCATTCAGTAGTTTATTAATTAGAAACACACAGGAGACGATAAAAAGAACAAAATGTCACCAGCCAATCCGTCTCTCAAGTTGCCCAAGACATTCGGAAATTAAAAATATGCTTCTGATTTTCTAAATGTAAACCAGTCACTAGGTACTTCACAAGGTAAACAGTGCATGGCCCACACAAGCCTGATATGTAATGTTGCTAGTTTCTTTTAAACACGGCTTTGTCACCGTCCCCAGGTGCTGTCAAGCTACGGGCTGATAATAGAGAATAACTTAATATGCTGCTGCTGCTGGTTGTCTTTGGGTTTCGACCACAAGAGGGAAAAGCAGTTGATGATCACTAAAAAAACTGAAATGGTTTTGATGAGGCTGAGACGTAGCAAAATGCTGGAAAACATTGAAGAAGCTTTTGATACAGCACAATCATATCTCCAAAATCATTCTTTAAACCTGTGCAGCATCAAATGAGGGAACAATGAACTAGGCCTGAGAGCAGCTATGGTGGGAAGGGGGAAATGAAATCATAACTGATTTTTGGCTGTCTGGACAGAGTGGCAGCTCCACCAGCAGAGGTTTGACACAGCAAAGCTGGTTAGCACCTGAGAGAGCACTGTCCACACACCAGCAGCTGCTCAGAACGGACGCGGTCCTCTCTGCACTTTGAGCTGGAGCTCAGGTGGATCCGGCTGCTGCAGCTACTCAGCAGTGCAGAGCCGCATCTCACTCTGCCTCACACTGTTCCCTGTCCGCATCATTAAGGTTATTGCTTAGTGAGAGAAGTGCATATATTCAGACAAAAAAAATTCCAGACTGGAGCTTTTCTTCAACCCCCCCCTTTAGACATCAACATGGAAAGTTTCTATTTAGAGAAAAAGGCTAGCTGCTTTTTTTTTTTTTTACTCTGCTGTAAGAGCCAAAGCACAGTCCAGCAAATTTAGGGGGGTTAGATCCTCCAGGATTCTGCCCCGGATCAGACCAGGAGCAGCCAGATACAGAGTAACTGATGGCCCCCCTGGAAAGGCACAAGCTGCAGAAAGTCTCACATGCAGACACGGAGTGAAAGAAGAACGACAATCTCCCTGGAGCTTACAAAATGAAAACAAAAATACTGTTGCTGTTATTTCCTTTCAGTTTTTTTACAAAAATAACTTGGAGAAGACCAATAAGGATTTTATCACATTTAGTGATGTGAACAAAGTACTAATGACAGATTGATAAAAGTGTTTTTATTTTGAATCGATCACTAGTAAAATTGAATGTTAAAAAAACAGCATATAGGTACCCCTGAGGTGTCTGAATTACATACTACTGTAAAATGCAATTAAAAAAAATACTGAAAATAAAAACAACTGTTGTGGGCATGGCTCTCTGTGATTAGCAATTTCAAACAGCTCCTCAAAGGGTCCCAACATTTTACCACTTTACAAGCAACATTTCAAAACCTGTGAAGATTAAAACCAGAACTCTAGAGCAGATATTCTTAAGAAATGCATCGATTTGAATAAAATAATCCATTTGAGCGAGTCGTGGCGCTTCAGAGAGTTACATGGAAAACAAACCAGTCCGACAAATAAATGAGAAGACCTTCATGGAGCTCTTTAACTTCTACAGCTCCCAGTGCATCACAATAAACCAGCTATCCATTCTCAAAGCAGCATGTCTGAATAATTCAAATAAAACGCCTCCTGCTGTGAAGCTTCTGTTCTGCGGTATACTCGAACTTATTGAAAGGGATCTGGCCCTTGTCTTTTTTTTTGTTTAAGGTTGCTTCTATTTCCTCTACAACAGCCTACACAGTACTGTGATGCGTGAGTGTTGCGTCTCCTTTTAGAGACTTAGAACATGAGGTGAGTCTGGTGCGACCTCTATCCTTATCACAGCTATGTCGACAACCACGGCTAACTTTTTGTGATTCAAAATAACACGCATTTGTTTCCAAGCATCTCTTCTAGTGGCTCCAGCCTGCCACACGTGCACACACACGCGCATTCACATGCACCCACGCAAACACACACACGCAGGCTCAGTCGGATGAAAGTCGTCCTGGCAGGAGGAGGGGAGGAGGAGGAGGAGGGGTTAAGGTGGGAAACAGAGCGGGGTCATTTGCCGTTGCCCTCCCTGGCGCCTCCGTGCTGCTGCGTGTCGACCTGCCGGCCTCGCTTACAGTTTGGCAGCCATGAAGTTGATGTGAGGCTTGACCAGGGGGAAGAGAGGCAGGCTCCTCTTGAACTCTGTCATGTCCTGAACCAGTGTGGGCTGCAAACAAACAAAAAAAAACAAAACAAAAAAAAACACAGTGGGCTGGTCAGACTGGCGTTCGCACTCATGTCAGTTTTGCTTTGTTCAGTCATTTAAGGACAAAGTCCTGCTTAAACTGCATTTAGTGCTGATACCAGAAAGTGCTACATGCGCACTGTTTCCATGGTAACTACTTAAGGAAACTAAGGAATACTCTGACTACATTGTAGGTGCTTCTGCAAAATTTTCTTCCTCATGTCTTTGTTATGTTTTCACTCGTCAGGAATCACTTCTTCTAAAAAGTTGAAATTTGCTGAAATCTTTTAAAAATAGTTTTCATAAAACAGCTGGTCACTGTACTTTTTTTTGGGGGGGGGGGGGGGGGGGGCTATTTTCAGCTGTGGATTAATACACATTTGGTGCTCTGGTGAGTGTTAAAAGATAAATTTTCTCCCTCTTTTTTTTGGTAAACCTCCTCCTCAATTCCACTGGGCCGCCAGGATTCTCCGCCATTGTAACTGTCTTCCAGAGGCTGTAGCAGACTGAGTGCAAAACCATGAAACTAGAAGACCTAAGGATCCACTGGTACCAACCATGCCTGGCATAGCGTGTCTAAAGGAGGGTTAAATAAGGCTCCAAAGTAACGTTAAATTTTGGCGAGGGGAAAAACTAGCATGGCCATTTTCATGGGGGCCTGTTGAAGTCTCAACATAAGATATCTGAATGAAAATAGGTTCTATGGATACCCACAAGTCTTCCCTGTACAGACACACCCACTCTATGCTAGACCCATGCCGTTTTTCTCATGCAGTACAAATGTAGTGTTTTCAACCTTTGAATTTGAATATTTCTGCACACTGGGCTCCCTTAACAGTCTTGGTATTGCATAAATTGGGTCTGACTGGAAAGCTGAGACTCATGTGAATTCAATGAGCCCAACTGTATTCATGTGTGATGATGTTGGCCCCCATAGCCATTTCATTGTAGCAAGACCATTTTTTGCTGTATAAAATGACCTATTGTGACCTCTGGGATAATCCCAGCCTCATGAAACTTGATTACCACAAACTAGAGAATTGAGAGGGTGTGTGGCTGTCATAGATTTACTAGCAATAAGGGGGTTTCTCAGCAGTCTCCAGAGCAGCAATGCTCGTCATCCAATTACTGAAATATGCAATTCTTCCAGAAATCTCAAAATTTGAAAAGTTTTTAATTCCAAATCACAGCATGGATTTTTCTGTGGGGTACTTCAAGGTCTTAGTGTCTCAGTGTGGTATTTTGTAGAGATCTGACCATTTTTAAAAATTCTCTAGTGGTAGAAAAATGCTTAAATTTAACACCCAAAAATTGCTGCAAGAACATTGGACACATAATTAAGCATGTGAATGGCCATCATATACGTCCATCATAATGTTCTAAACCCCTATAAACTCTGACCTATGAAGTTTGAATAGGCGCCTAACCAAAACAAAATGTTTATTACAGATTTATGACTAGAAAAACTTCACACAGTGCTGAGCTGCATTTCAAATTAATCTTCAATTTCCCTGGGATGGATGGAGTAGAAGAGGTTAACACTGGGTGCGGCTTTCTCTGGACAGGATTCTAAGATATTCACATTGCATGAGTTTTGGGAATTAACTTTATTTTTCTAATTTCCTTTTGGACTCAAGTTAAAAATGTCATACACCAAAAATCTGGATAAGGTGAATATGTCTCAGTAGTTAGAGAGCAGTAATGTAGAAGCATGAATTAAGAGCACGATGATTACCTGTGGCAGGGAGGGAGCAGGGGCCAGGTTGACATCATTCTGAGCGGGGAACTCTCCCACTATTGGACCTGGTTAACACACACAGTGACGCACAGGTTAACCTGACACTGAATGAACCCACTGAGCGTCTAAATGAAGCTCCGTGACACCAACATGTGAATCCAGATACTCACAGGAGTCCATCTCTCTGGACAGGACGTGCACGGACACCTTGTGTCTCTTTGAAGCTTCTACTGTCAGCCGTTCCTGCGGGGACACAGACAGACAGGTGGGGTGATGCACGGACAGCGGCAGGGAACATTGTTGCTAAGCGATTCTTTTTTTCATGACAAACAGCATAGTTACTGTGACCAAAATTTAGAATTCATCCAATAGTTAAATGCCCACATCTTGTTAAAAAAAACGGAGAGCAGCTGGAATGACTCATCACTAAAACTTTTGCCACCACAAAAGAAGAAACTCCGTGTGGCCTGGATGACCGTGTGATTTTCACAGTGAGTCTGGGATCAGTTATGACAGCCCTGTGGAGACACAGTCGGGCCTCGTCACTGTCTCTGGATGGAGGATTATATTAGACTGAAGATTTGGCTCGTCTGCAGCCAGACAGCGTCAACCCCGGCCACCCGAAATGAAAAAAAGAAAGAAAAAGAAAATGCTTCTGCGATTGCCGCTGATATGACATTAGAAATGCATTAGATTTATTCTGCATGGGGGCCTGTAATAGTTTCTGCTGGGCTGAGATAATGCCAATTCTTTCAGCGGCTATGTGTCTTTGGCCCCTTTATCCCCCTTGAAACAGGCTGGCTGGCTGTCATTATGGCAGCTGATATGCTGTGAGCGTCCTGTGTCAGTGTCACCTCCGCGGCTATGAATAGAAGCAGTAGGCAGGAGGAGATGAAAGCTGGGACGGCAGACTGAATCCAGTAAAACCATGTGTGTCTGGACACACACACAAATGGATTTAGAGAAGGTGGTGTGCTCATGCTGTATACTGGGCCGACACACTGCTCTTTTATCAGAAATGTGGTGGTTAACCAAACTAACCAATTATCTATGGTATAAATTAAACTGGAATGGCTCAAATAATGCTTGAACAGCTGGTAAAAAAAGGATACATTCTCATCAGTGGTACCCTGAGATGAAGCCTGCCTCATCAGACCTCAAGGTGCTTATGTAGGTTTATTTAATTGTATTCTTGAGCCTTCGATCGTATCACTTTTTCTTGATCAGCAGACGGTGGTAATGGAATTTTTAATGTTCAAATTTCCAGTATCTGTTTTTCCTGTATAAACTTTGGGTGACAAAGTCTTTGAAGTGCTCTGGGAATAAAAAGCAAAACTGTACTGAATTGAACACCATGACAAACTCCAGTGTGATATAGTCAAAAGCTCCAGAACAGCTACTAAATGGACCTTGTGTAGGGCTGGGTATCAGTACTTGATACCTCAAAAGGTATCAACCAATTAACCCAGAACCAAGTTGTACTGAATCTTCTCCAGACAAATGATATCTGCATTCAACCTGCATTTTGTACCCAGACGTAGAAAAAAAAGGACTATCTGTATGGTACTGCTCACAGCTTGACACCACAAAGTGTTCTTTGATTTAATGTGACATGTGATTGGCCCGCTGCCACAGCAGCTAGAACCCCTGTGGTGTGGTGGAGTGCGGTGTATTTGATGAAGTTGGCTGTTCAGCATGCCAAGATGCCACTAAAATGTTCTAAAGTATGGCTGTACTACACGCTTGTCACATCCTGGGGCATTTTATGCAACTGAATGTATCATTCACATGATGGGTATCAAATGAAGAAGAAAAAAGAAGATGTCAAACAGGGCTGGCACAATATCCAACTTTCACTACACAATTATCGTGGCCAAAAGTTTTCACAATAATTATATTATTGCGGTATCAATAGAAAATTTGAAAAACCAACCACAAAGAAAACTTAATAATGTTGCTTTCAATCAAATTCGTCTTTAACTTTGTGTGTTTTGATATCAATATTTAATTTTTTAAAGACACAGTTATTGTCAATACTGGTATATCATGGCTCTTGTAGTATCAAAGAACTCTGTTGGTGTTCTAATTTTTTAAATGATACCCAGACCTAACCTTGTGTCGGATTGTTTTCAGTTTCCAGGGTCAAGAATGAACTTTGAACCTCAAACAATAAACTGTCCAATACCAGGCTGTGGTTGTTAGTCCATGTGTTGAATGAATAAACACACCAATGACATAATGTCTGGTCAGCATGTCCAACACTAAACAAATCATTTCATGTCAGCTCGTATGATGTTAAAATTGTGTTCAAGCAGTGTTTTCTAACAAAGGTGATGTCATACTGTGCAATGGCCTAACTCTCCACTCTAACACAAAGGCATCAGACATTAACAATAGGCTGTGTCAGGTCTAATTTTCTCATTACAGAATAGTCACTATAACATTTAGCCTGTCAGTTCAAACGCGCATTTAACAATGATTGATAGACCTCTGAAATATTTCACGACTCCTCCATGTCATAAAATGCAGGCTTATTGTTGTAATTTATGTAGCCGCCTCCTAATGACACCTCTGCTATCAACACAGCATTAAGCACAGCCACAAAGTACCACAATTAAAGTCAAATGAGCATCATAATTTAAGTCTATTCAAATAAAACTGTGGCGGCTGGATAAGTAAATGCACCTAGAGAGTCGTTTCAGAAATATTAAGTCGTTATTTTCCATGTTAAATGATAAGCTAAAATTCTCAAAGCTCAGATTTGTTTGGTGTTTATGGTTTTAACATCCACTCATTAGAGCGTGTCAGGATTAGAGTATCTGACCTCCTTATTTAATAGGACGCCGTTAAACTACACTGTTTCCCAGCTAACACCTCCATCATCCCGCTGCATGTCTCTATAGAGAGCCCTGATGGTTCATAACATGAATGATGTTTCAGAGAATTTAGGGAAATATATATTATTTTTTTAAATAAATATTAAATGCAGTAACACACATTTACAATTTTAAAGGACCAGCAGTTGCCTTAAAGAGCCAATAATGGTTTGAACCACACAGACAACAGTTTGGGCTCAGGCATGGGACAGAGACGTGTCTCCCACTGCTCACTGTCTGCCAGATGCAGTCAAGGGAAGAAACACTGTATGGAAAAAAAAGTTGTGCTACTTACTCTGTAGAACTGCATTATGTTTTCTTTTGTCAGAGTTTTCAGATAGGCCACTTCAATGTTATCTGCAACACAACAGGGAAAACAGTTCATGTCAGTGAGGTTTAGAAAGGGAACTTTAAAGAGGATCTATGCTTATCTGTATTTTGTATCTTATACAGTGTTACAATGAGGTGAATGTATGTAAAGCAATCCACTGAGCAAAAACCTCAGACTTCCTACCATTCTGAATACTTAGTTTCTTTCTACTCTGGCTACAAGTTGATGTCACCTCGTAATGGATTTCTTTATATGGTCATCTGCTCCAGGCACACTATTGCAAGTGTTTATATGACATAGTCTACACTGCTACATGCTAACATCAGGGAAACATATATGCTTGGTTGCTGATGTTGTAAATTTCTCCCTGATTTTGGATCAGATTCCTACTGGAACATGTCCGACTGTGTTTGGAAGCTTTTATTGCTGATTTTTCGAGGTATTAAGTGCCGATATTCTCCTCTAAAGTCGTTCCCTGGCTGCAATGACGGTGCAGACATGCAGAGATATGGAGATCTGAAATGCAGACCAATCAAGGCAGCTTGGGCTTTTGTCAGGACAGGCGCTAAAACAGAGGACCATGTAAACATGTTCCTGTTATATACGAGTATGAATGTGAGAATGAGCATTATAGGTGCTCTTTAAAGTTCCTTTACACTATTGATCCATCATTGGTCAGCTTTAGTTTTTACTGTTGCTGCGTAACAATGCAACTGAAACCACTGGGTAATACGTTACATATTAGTGTGCTCAATTGCTTGCGTAAAACTCTGATATCTGAGACTTGAGCTGCCAAGTATCTTTTTTTTTTTATGATATCACTGTTTGCTTGTTGTTTGGCACCACTAGGAAGACTTTTCAAATCTCAAAGTCTCTACTGCCATGAACAGCTGCTGGCTAACCAATGCATTCTGGTAAAACAGAATCCAACCATGTCACATAAGCATCTTTTTACCCAAATGCAAAAAAAAAATGATGAACTGATGAATGAACAATGAACTAACAGCATCTGTCTCACAGTTGGAGCAGACTGTGTGTTGTGTGTAAGCTCTAACTAATGGCGTGTGTAGTATGTTTTTCTGTGCCCTTGGCGTGTTAGCTGCCCCCTCTTTCCCGACCCGCCCCCCCGTCCTCGAACACCGCTGGTATCAGTAATCACCACCACTCCCTTGGCAGCCTTTCAGTGTTGCCATCACTCAGGGCTTTAGGCAGATTACCAGTGAATCAGGCCCATTACAATCCATTATGGCACTCAGGAGAGTGCTGCAAGAGAGAGGTGTGCTACGGCTGCAGATTATTTCAGGCTTTAATCGATCCCAGTTTGTGCAGCTCTAAGCAACATCCTGCTCACCTCTGGGACTGACCAAAATATTGATAATTCTCAAGAACCTGTATTCGATTTTCTGTTTGTACATGCTCTTCATACAGTAATTGCTGGTAGATCAGAAAGAGTTTTGAAACATATTTCTGTACACTTAAAAAGGAGCATTTGACCTGAAATCTAAACACCATTAAGAGTTAGCAGTGAGGTGAAAAGGAGTGCTGGGATGCCTCACCTCTGTCAAAATTATACTGCTGGGAGATGATCTCTCCCCAGTACTTGGCACACTCAGCAGACAGCTTCTTAGGCTTGTCCAGGCGGCGGATGGCCAGGGCCTGGATGTGTTTCTGGAAGGCTTCCTCGCTCATCTCCTCCACAGACTTCTCCATGGTGCAGAGGAAAGCCTCCACGCGACTCTCCAGGTAGTGGGGCGCCTTCTCTGACTGGATGATGAAGCGCAGGCCTTGCACTCCGTTGGCCCGCCGAGGCCCACTGAACACAATGTAGCCTGGTGGTGGTGAGGGGTGGGGATATGCAAGAACTCAGCATAGAGGACAGACAGGGTACCGTGTGCAGAGAAACTGTTCAAAGCCTTTGAAGTGCTCTCAAAAACATTTTGCATTAAGGATCTGGTGAAGTGCTTTTATGTCCTCATTTAATTCTCATCATTGTCTCTGTATTTATCTTATTAACTTTAGGTCTGGCACTTTGATTACAGCACTACTTCCAAGGAAATGTGGTTCAGAGACTCAATCCATTCATTCTCCCAAGTTATTAAACATCATCATGGTTGACAGCACTTAAGAAACTTCACTTACACAGTTTCTGGTCTTTACAGAGAAGCATCTAATTACTAAATGCAGATTAAAGCCGCAGAATTCTCAGAGAGAGTGTCTGCATTAATATTCACAACCTGGCAGCAAAATTTAACACAACTGCCACTGTTGTTTCTTGTCTTTATAAAATGCGTCACATGATATGTTGTGCATCATTTTCTGTGGGCTTACCCAGCTGTTCTTTGGTTCTCAGTGTGTTGAAGCATGGCTCGGAGATGATCTGACAGAACAGCTCCAGCAGCATGTTGTCGTGGGTGGTCTGCATGTCGGTCTGATAGTAGATCTCAATGCCGCAATTGTTGTGCACCTCGTTTCTCTGCTGGTAAACATACCAGCCGCCTGAGAGGAACAGAAGCATATGGGTTTTTTTTTTTTTAGTGCTGTAATCATACAAAATAAACACATTCAGTTGAAAATGCATTACTGACAGAGGGCAGAGAAAGCAGGGCTCCCAAGCTGAGCCTGAAAAAACTCAATTTTTATTTCATCACAGACTACAGGCAGTAACACAACTGAAGGGGCAGTCATGTATTTTGTATGTCTATATGTGTTTAATTAAAAGTACTGAAGAACAAAAGGAAAATATTCAAGTTATTTGCATCAAAATATCTTAGTATTTTTATGTTTTTGAATTTCAAAAATATTGAAAAGCCCTTTCCCTAACCTCTCGTCATACTGTTCCAATTTTAAAACAGAAAACAGATTATGGAACAGTTAATGGAAGACAGCATTTGATAAGCATTTGAAATACTTTCTAGTGTGTGCCAATTTAATTTAGTTTATAAAGTCTATAACAAGTTCAAATGATTCAGTCCATCATGACTGTGTGATGATATATTGAGAACCACACTTAACATGTGATGCCAGTGACTGAGTCAAAACCAGCTCAAGAAGAATCCTTTCATTAATCCGAAATCCACAGTGATCAATGAACTCAGATAAGCATGGAAATGAATTTCACAAGCGTAGTTTACACCTCTATATAATCCCTACCAAATGCTGATCCCTGTATGCATAATCAGGTCTTTCAAAAACATAATCACTGCTGCCTAAAGCGACACAAGTGATGCCTGCAAAAAAACTGATGAGCTGTTCCAATTGTAGATGTGCACTCCTGCCTGAGCACTTTGCTCCAGGCACAGATGAGTGTTACAGAGTAAAACAGGAAAGTTCAGACAGAGGACAGTGGTGACACTCTCCAAAAAACAGGCAGACAGACATTCTGCTGAATGCCAACATTGTGCTTTTTGCTGAGTGGTTCCAAACTGGTTTCCTCCAGCCTTTCATCTGTACTTTAAATTTTCTTTTGAGCAGAACGTGGAGCGGAGCCATCCGTTCTTGCATGGGGAAAACTGGTTCCTTTTACGCTCAGCTTCAGTTTTGTTTGAGTCCATTGTGATCAAGCTCACTTTGAATGGAGGATGAGTTGAGGCTGGGTAATGCAGGTGCCTTTATGCACATGCTGACGGAGCACTTTGGCTCTGCGTTCGGGGAGTGTCACGTCCACAGCCCTAAACATCTCCCCGAGCATTCTTTAACATTTCAAAAGTTTTACTTAAGTTAGAAAACATTTTGGGCAGATAAAAACCAAAGCACTAATGTGAGGGGTGGAAATTTCAGGCTGTTGTGTCATTGTCATGTGTGTCGTTTTGTTTTGTCATAGCACATTTAATATCTCACTGTCAGTCTGGAATAAACTAGCATTCAGTCAGCTCAAAGAAACACACAAAATACAGCATACTAAGAGGTGAAACTGGATAGTTCCACACAACATAATGGTAACCTGCACAACTTCCTGCTTTAAATATCCAATCAATCTTTTTTAACTATATAAATTATAGGTCTGTGGGTATTTTGTGCCTTTGCTACAGAAAGCATGAATAAATTCAGTTGGAGATTTTGTTCTCCAAGTCCTTGTTTTAAAAAAAAACCTGTCAATCAAATTAGGAGTGATAGCAGGCTCCAAAATTGTGTTTGAATTTTAGACATTTGGCTTTCTTTCTGATTACATTTGGACCACATGATGCCTTTAACAAAGATTAATGTGTAGCTGGACAGATTCACAGGAACTTTCGGCTCTAAAGCTTTCAGCTGTGAGAGTAATAACCTGTTTCTCAGATATACTGTCAGCCAGTCTGTCATTTCATAATCCAACTTTGTGTTTACATCCTTTATGTCCTCCTTCCTAGCTCCTGCTCTATGTCTGACTGGCAGTCTGGAGCAAAGCCTGGAAAATCCCTCGGTGAGACACAGGATGTCTCCAGGTGGCCCTGCACAGCTCTGGTTTTCCTCTCCACATCGTTCCACTTTCCTAATGTAATCAGAAAGGCAGCACAGGTGCTTTGCTTGGCGTGTGTGTGCATTCATCTTTGAGCTGAGGGGAAGTGTACGTATTTTGCCCGATGACGTCCATTTCCAGTCAGTGACTATGATGTTCCTCTGAGGGAAATGAGGGATGTCGAATTTAATCAAGTCTTTACAAACGCAAGGCAGCGTCACTGATGACGAGGGCAACAGCACTGGGTGAGGGTTATTCTGCATGGTCGCCGTGGAGACAGGCTTGACTGGCAAATAATGATTAAGAGTGCTTAATCGATGTGTGTGTGTGTGTGTGTGTGTGTGTGTGTGTGTGTGTGTGTGTGTGTGTGTGCATGCGCGTATGGGATGCGGGGGAGTGCAGGACTTACCATCTGGAACCTGCACCTCTCTGTAGCGAATCAGTTGGCTGGGGAGGAGGGGCTTTGTGTGAGCATGCTCAATGAGCGTGTCCTCCACCATTTGCATCATGCCAAGAGCAGACTATAGAGACGACAGACAGGGAGGAAAGGCCAAACATTTCAGTCCACAAACACAATATTTAGCTCTGATGATAAGCTCTATCCAAGAGTTTGTAAATGACCTGTTTTACACAATTTTCCAGGTTGCTGATTTTGGATCACTAATTGATGGTACACACAGGTAATGTATTGCTCTCTTAACCCACACCCTAAAAACTAAAGCGAGGTTAGCTTGATATTCCATATTCAATGTATACTTGCCCCCACCATTAACTCTCCATGCAGATTTGTTTTGATTTTATTTGCATTTTATTTAAGTGTGAGAGACTTCTGTTCACTAACACAGACTAGAGACAGTGAATGGAATATTACTTGTGGAGCTCAAAGCAAAAAAGTTTCCAGAAATAATGTACTGCTTACACAGACCTTACTGTGGACACTCTCAGCTTTTGTTTTAACCGTCAGCAGAAAACAGTTTGATTTAGTGGGTTAGAAGTCTAAAGTCTCTGCAGCAGACACATCACACCACCTCTCAGATACAACCAAAACCACTAGGGATTTAAATACTGGGTAAAATATTAGGTTTCTGTCATTTAGATTGCTGAGCCTTAAAAAAATTCCATCAAGTCATCTCCATTGCAGTTTGTAGACTTATCAGTGTAATAGCCATAGATATATATATATATCCATTTGCAGAGTGTTAAAGGGACAATTCACCAATTTTTTCTTCTTACCTGTACACCCTTTAAATGTATCACCACGCAGAAGGAGATGTGTATTAACTGCTAGCTCACCTAGCACCACTGAGCTAGCTTATGTTACAACTCAGCTGAGGAAGACGCCATTTATGTTCACATTTCCCCTGTCACAAGCACAAGCGTTTGGTAATGTAGTTCAATAAACAGAAAATAGTTTCAACATGAAACTGCTCACAACAAGGTCTGTGGATTATCTTGAGTAACCAGGTCATGATTTCTGGAAAGAGACATTGCTTTTAATTTTTTCAATTATTTCTTTGGCACTTTGAGCACCACAAGCTGAGTGCTATCTGGTTCTTTTATATTCGAGAGGAGGCAGATATTTCTATGGCTGACATCTCAAACACTCAGCAGCTCAAACCAAATCAATCTAGACAGATTAAAACACAACAGGTAAGAGGACATATATGTATTTTGGAGTTAGGGAGAACTGTCCCTTTAAGGTGTGTGGGTTGTGTACATGGGATGGACTTAAGCTAACAAGGGATTTAAGGGGTTTCTGGATCTGACTCTGGCACTGGTGCAGTCAAAGTCAATGTGGTAACTGAAAACACTGGGCTTGAGGAACAAGGTTTCATTAACTGAATGAGAGCGGAGGGTACATGTACGCATAGTAATAGGTTTAACAATAAAGTATTAAAGCTACATCAATGATAACTTTTAAATCATTATTTTACAGTAACATTTCCTGCTCTCTAACTGGCCTGCTTTGCTACCAATAATAAGCACAAATTTCCCATTACAACATGATGACCTGATTTTTCATCTCTCATACAGCCTCTTAATACGAGGCTCCTTTGTCAAACTACTCGGTCAGTTCTTGCTCTGGCATTATAGGAACCAGCCTACACTATAGCTCAAAAGAAATGGATCATTGCACACACTGGTGAGTCTAATTCTCTCTCCACCAGACTGTGACGCTGTCATCATTACAAGGCGTATGGCGGGTGCTGCGACAGCTGGGACCTCATATAAAGAGTGACTTGCTTGCAGGATCTTATAAGAGGTTTTTGACAATAATCCTCACCTGTGTGATACCATTGGAAGGCACGATAAAAAGCTGAAGGTGACTCAGATGTTCCAGTATAAAAAGTGTATTCAATATTCACAGGAAAAGGCTTACACATATTTTACAAAACTTAGAGCATCGATATGAAAGGAAAGAACATTTCCTCAGCTGGCAGTAAAAACACAGTGACAAACCTCCTTGGTGATGTTGCCATGGAGAAGGGCTTCAATATGTAACCGTGACAATAGCTGAGGTATGAAGGCCTTGAGGCGTGGGAGAGTTACATCTGGAATACAGATCACAGACAACAGCAATCAATCAAAGAGCAATTTCCCAGGCAATTTTACCAAGCTGCTATCAAGACTGAATCAGGAAAAAAAACAGAATAACTGCTGTGTGTGTGTGTGTGTGTGTGTGTGTGTTTCATCGACAGCATACTCTTCACGAACAGGACAACAGCAGTCACCAGTTGGACAATCATGCAAAACACATGCACACTTCAGTTACAAGTACATAAAAATCAAGTCTGTCTCAATGTGGGCAGGCCAATCTGAATTCAAGCAACGTCTGACCCAGATTCAAGGATGAGCTACTACAGGGATACACACACACACACACACACACACACACACACACACACACACACACACACACACACACACACACACACACAATCTATCTAAATGATTGTGTCCACACACCAACACACACACTAGGAAACAAGAGACTGAAAGTGCCTCATAGACCTCATACAGGGGACAGCAAAAGGCTAAGGACACTGATAAGAGAAGGCGTGGTAATTGGAGGCCCCGGTGACTGGGCTGCAGGCTTTGACCCTGCAGGTTAATTGAGTCTCATGTGAATTTGAGGATAGTCCGTGTAAGCTTCATGGTAAAAAATAGCAGTCTGCCCTTCAGGTTCCAGACTGGCACTGCGGAGAGGAAAGTCTGCAGCTAGGGAGGCATCTGCTGGAGAACAGTCTTAGCATTCAAATGAGGATTCAAGGAAGAAAACAGAAAAGAAGAAAAGACCTAAGGTGAGAGGAGCGAAAGAGTAGCCCTTTATCAACTGTCAGCCACACTGAAACTGAGGAATAGCGAAATTTCGGCCATATGTTTGTCGCTACAGCTACAAGGTTATTCAACCTCATACACCTACCTACATATCTCAAGCTTCACTTGCTCAATCTAGCCTGAAGAAGGACTAGAATATGCATTTATTCTGTATTTCAGTGAACTCAGTTTGCCCCGCAGGAGAAAAGGGAGTAATAAGCACAGGGGCTGGGACTTTGAGACAGTGAAGAGAAAAAGAGAAGGATTACGAGGATCCATCCTCACCGTCCAGAGCCTCTCTGAGCTCGTCTTTGGTCCAAGCGACCTCAGTCATTAGTAGACGGAGGTAGTACATGGCGTGCTGGTGAGGCTGCTCTGCTCTGAAGTTATTCAAAGACCTCATGTACTGCAGGGAGAAAGAGAAGGCAAAGTCAGTTCAATATCAACACTTCATGAACTGGACTTGAAAGAAAAAAAAGTATGTGAAAACTACTGGAGCACATCAAAATGCTGCTGCTGTTACTGCTCTTGTGTTGTAAGGCAGAATAAAACAGGCTCTGAATACTCAAGGGTTAAAGTGAGCTCCTCCATAAAGTCATTTGTTTGGTCGATCATAATTCATCATAACTTTGTGCCGACGATGGCGTGAGCTTACCGCTTCCTTGATGATGTCAAAGCGCTTCTCATCTATCTCAAAGGTGGCCATTTTCTCAATGATCTTCTTCAGCAGGATGTGCTGTTTGTCATTGTAACCTTTAACAGACAGCTGCAGCAGACAGCGACAGAGGACAGATGGTATATTATCAACAAACACAAAGATAAGGCCAGTCTGAAACTGCAGTTTCAATTGCTGATTTGATCTATTTATTTATTATGTGTGGATTTACTGGCTGGCTGAATGATTGTCAAGATCAGTCCCTTCTTAAGATGAGTCACCACACAAAAAATGTAATAGCACTTTCATTATACTCAAAACTGAAAAAGTGGAGGAATATACATTAAAAAAAGACTCCCATCCACCACATTAAAAAAACAAAAAGTAACAAGAGGCTGATCTATGTGAGGAAGAATCACTTCATCACAATGAGTTTTTTTTTTAATGCAAATGAGCATTTTAAAAATGGAAAAGAACAGTCAAGGTTATTTAAAGCCTTTACTTTGCAATGTCATCTGCACCTTATGGCCTGTAATGATTCAGCAAAACCTCCAGCTACATAGCTTCGCTCTTAGACTCATCCCATTCCTCCCCGATCCCTGTTGCTGAGTCCCTGCGGTGACACCTGTTAAAGTAATCTCTCCTAACATCATTAACCTTGACAAACACCCAGCCAGCCACACCAACACTGCTGACTCAAATCAAATTACATACAGCCCATCACACGACTACACAGATAGTGTGTTGAATAGCCGTCTCAAAGGGCACACCATGATTGTGATTCACAGGTGAGAGGAAGCTAATGAATGCAGGTTACTCGGTCATATGACAAAGGGTGCAGCCAAGAGGTTAGAAAGTCAGAAAAGAGCGTAACACCATCACCGCAAACCGGTTTCNACACACACACACACACACACACGAGAAAACTGCTGTATTCATATATTGGGGGAAACAAAGCCAGATTGAGCAAGTCGCCTGTAACTACTCAAACTTCCTGGATACAGATCCACTTCCAACATCCTTTGGGCTCTGGCATCAGCAGAAATGTGACTATAAATATGTCAAGAGAATCTGCATCATTTGGCTTTATTCCTTGTATCTTACGACGGAGACACTATTTCATCGACCACCTGAATGACACTGACACAATAGAAGCAAGAGAATGGCAGCCAAAAGACCAAACAATAATTACACAGAGTAGGTAAAATCGTGCCATACAGTCTATTTCTCCTTCTCCTGTCTGAATATATTACCCTGAATGAATTTTGGAAGTGAATCTGCAATACCAGTCACTCATGCGTCCTTGACTGAAGCAGCCAGGGTTCAGCGTATTCTGAAAGTCTGCACAAAGTTTTAAATTTGTGAGTTTTATTGCCACAGGGGCCTGAAATAAAAACCTGTTATATCAATTCATAAACCCCTAATCTTAGAAACGAAAAACTCTTGTGACAGACAGTGAGGTGTCGAGGCATTTAAAACAAAGCAGCAAGTATGGAAATGTGTGTTCTCCTTAAGAAATGTGATGAACAGATTCTTGAGACATAATTGCTAGAGGCAAATATTTTAATCCTAAGCAGAAATAAATGTCAATTAAGTAGCTATGACATTTCCAGAGGACTGTATTCAGCAACAGTTAAAAGGACATATTAAGTTGGTGTTTGCGGGGGATGCAGTAGCAAGCAAAGATTCTTATAAATCCTTCAGGTTGGACGAGCAGGCGACACACAGCACTTCTTCACATACGTAGAAAACCAAGCTGTTTTCACACACTGCTCATAGCCTCAAAGTGGACCCTTCATTGGCACCCCCCACTTCCCTCCAGATTTCACACGGCTTACTTACGAGGATGGCATTCATCCCCGAGGCTACGCCATACACCAGCCCGGCCAGGCGGGCTGCATATGTATACTCTTTTAAATCATCCTTCAGTAACCTGAGTAACAAGTAGGTCATGTTGCAGTGCAGGGGGTCTGCGTATAGGTAGCGACTAATGAAAGGGGAAAAAAGAAGAAAAACAAAAATACACGTTTGTTGGGAATGAGGGGTTGTCAAAAAAAAAAGACACAAGACAATGCACGCATGAGAAGAATGATAAGAAGAGTATGTATATGCAGCCTCATGACCAGCCTTCTGTCTCCAAAAAAAAAACTGATGACTAGATTCTGTGAAAGACTTGCCACTGCTGTTTTCAGATCCATAAATTTAATGTCATTGGTGGAACGCCGCTTTACCTGGTGTGATAACTACAGGTGTGCCTTTAACCATAATATGCCTAAAAGACAGAAATGACAAAGATTCGATACGCCTGAAACGAGAGAAAATAATTACCTCAAGTGGTCATTAGGGTTTCGCGGGAGGTGGGTGAGCAAAAATGGGAAAAGGATTGATGAAGAATGAAGAGGAAGATGCAGACAGAACAGAGGCTAGGACAGCCAGGTCTTAGTTGGAAGGGTTTTATACTTTTTTTTCTTTTTTAAATGTTATTCTTTTTAACTACATGGTTAAGGTTTACCATGAGTTAAGTCTCACATTATAACAGACAATGGACTTTAATAAACAGCAGATTCTTGTTAACTTTTCTTCATTAATGTATTATCCTGTGAGATACAACCTTCCAATGTGCCCATTCAGATGGCTTAAAATGACCTGTCAACCCAGGCCTGGCTGAGCCACAGTAGCGCAGTCTGGGGATGATAAAGGTTGGGGACGTAAAGTCTGGGATGCAGCGTGAGGGCGATGGGGAGGGATTTTGAATACTTACATACATCCCATAGACGGTATTTTGGAGGTCATAGTTCAAGCCAGCTAGCTCGGCTGCATATGCATACTCGTTGAGGGAGTCCTTGAGGAGCTCCAGGTATAAATATGCCATGTTACAATGCAATGGGTCCACGTACGCAAACGGGCTGTAGAGAAAATGGCAGTGGTCAAACAAAACATAGAAACAAAGCGTAGCGACATTGGTCCCTACATCTCACTTCAGTTAAGGGTGTAATGGAACAAATGTTCCACAACAGGACATTTGGTTGGTTATCAGACTTGCTACAGTTTGTTACAAACTACAAACCCCATAACAGACTGTGATTACAGTCCCACAAAGAAGGGTTTGGCAGTGTTTCAGTTGTAGACTATTGGCTAGCTAATCCAGACTATCCCAGTTCATGTAGTGGTATCGTCTGTGCAAACACTGGAAGACTCCCAAGTTAGACTGACTGTTTGGAAGTGGCCTCCTGGTAAATTATAGCAACACTTGAAAAAGAAGCAGGTGCAAGACTTCCTTTTGGATTATTTTGAGCCGTTTGCCACAGCAAAGATATTTCTCTTCAAGAGCTGAGAATTTCAGAAAAAGAAATCTTGTAACGGCATTAGCCCTAATCTGCCTTAATTAAAGAGTAGCTAACCTGAGTCAAACAATTTCAGCAAAATGGCATTCAATTTGAGGTTTATGTAGCGTTTCCGTATTTGTATTTTTATTGCTCTTAACATGCTGGCCTGCGACCTTCAGTAAAAAAACTGTGACAGACTTCACCTTACCACATTTTTGTTGCATTACAGTAAAGAAAACACACTGAGAAATCACAATTTTACAGTGATCACATGTTCAGTTCCCAACAGATTTATAGATCTCAGATATTATCATTTTGTATTTTTCAATAGTTTTTATTTTTATTTATCTCTCTGTCTCTCTCTCCGTGTCATTGTGTCATACGGATTACTGTTAATTTATTATGCTGATCTGTTCTGTACGACATCTATTGCACGTCTGTCCGTCCTGGAAGAGGGATCCCTCCTCAGTTGCTCTTCCTGAGGTTTCTATCATTTTTTTTCCCAGTTAAAGGGTTTTTTTGGGGAGTTTTTCCTTATCCGCTGTGAGGGTCCTAAGGACAGAGGGATGTCATATGCTGTAAAGCCCTGTGAGGCAAATTGTGATTTGTGATATTGGGCTTTATAAATAAAATTGATTGATTGATTTCATTTCTTTGTTTTCAGTGCAGTTAATTTTTCAGTCAGTTACCAGACTTTTTAAACTGTAGATTATTTTCTATTAGTTAAAGTATTATTTTTAGTTAGTAGTAGGGGCAGGACTTAAGAGCAGGTACAGAAACTGTTGACAAAACCACAGTCAATTCATATTAACACATCTACATCTTGTTTTTTTTTTTAGACAATTTTCTGCACTTTTTGGCAGATTACTCTGGATGGTATACATATCTACTGTTATTTTTTATTATGGAGAATTAACAAAGTAACCTTTGTAGTAACACCTAGTAAAAAGTGGATTTACTGGTGGGGACCTTGTACCTAAAGTTCCAGCTGAACCATTAAGGTTCATAGTTACATACCTGAAGAACTCAAAGTTCAGGCATGCCTTAGGCAGGAAGAACTTGTCATCCTGTTTGAACCACACCTTGCTCATGGCAGTGTCCTGAAAGAAATAACACCACACACAAGCAATTCATTTATTCATATTTCATATTCAAGTCCACTCTGAGCTAGATAAGTGTTTGCAGTTCATGGAAATGAAAAGGCACACTTCAGACAAACCACAGGCAGAGGGAGTGTTTGCTTTATCACATAACTGTAACAAAGTTACTTTGATATTATCCGATTACAATATAGTGAAGTAGCAATAAAAGAAAACAGGTACAGTGGCTTTTATAAAGCTTTTCCTTCAGAGAATGGAATATGTACGCTGCTGTTAATAGCTTAGTTCCTCTGATCTTGACATGATGGCAACAACAGTGCTAAATGCTTTATGTCTCAATCACAATGCCTTATTAGCATATAACAGCAATACAGAGATTCTTAACAATATGCAGTTAAGTAAGGATTGTCTAGAGCAGTAGTGTAATGAAGAGCGACAGTACTTTGAATACTTTGGCAGAGCTGTGCAGCAAAAACACTTGCCTTGATTAAAGTGGGAACTGATGGAGAGTCTTTCTCAAGAGGGTAGATCTCGAAATTGGTTGGGATGAACTCGTTTTTCATGGGCAGTTTGAACTTGCCGTTGAGGTCTGCACTTGCCCATTTCTGAAACACAGGAATATAATAAGTAAGAAGTGTCTTATAAAACATAAGCAGTAGTCATACACTCATCACGAAGCAAAAAAAAGATTCCTGGTGCTGTGTGTCATTTGATTAGAGCACCATGACCGCAGTGATTCACCTCAATGGACTCTGCAGAGATGGCTTCCTGTTTGTACTGCGTACCGTACCACTCTTCTGTCTTGTCTGTTTGTCCTTCAAATGACTTTGACACCACTGCAACTCTGGAAAATCAAAAGAGTGAACCAGGTCACGTTACATGGATACAAAAACCTCTCTGTCAGCTGATTAGATAGTCTCCATTTGTAACCACCCTGCATGAGATGAGTGCTTTTCTATTAGCATTGCATTTGGATCATGTAGTGCAGAGCCATTGACACGTCCTGTGCCTTTGACTGATGAGCTATGTTTAGAATTCCTAATCGCTCTCAGTGCACCGCATTCAGAGTGTATTTCACTGGTACCTAAACATTTATTTAATCACAAAGTGGACATAGTACATTCTTGCTAAGTAAATGACAACTAGGACTCAGCATAAAGACAGTTAGTGTGCATCATCATGTGTGTGATTAGAATTTCTAGCACTTTAATGATGCAACTTGATTTGCTGTAACTTCACTTACGGCTGCTGGAATGAGAGTGATACATAAGGAAGCGCTGCCATGAATTCAAAGTAGCGATGGTTACACCCCAAGGTTAAATAGCCACTTCAGTAAAGGACGAGATTGGCACGCAAACTGTCAGGGTCAGCCAATGAGGGCACGCAATCTCCTCCTCGGTAAGCATTAAGGAATGGAGTAGTTACAAGTCTGCACTTTGCTTGACACAGGCAGCATCCCATAAAATGAACTGGAGTTGAGGCTTTACTAGGCTTAGAGTTTTACATAAGACTCAAAGTCGGGCTGGAACAGAGAAGATTCTGCTATTCCCAAAAGATATGTCAGACATTTCTTTGGATTCCCAAAATGAATCTCCTGTTGGGTACGGTCTCTGACTTTCTTTTTAATTTAATTCCTACCAGAGCAGAACACAGTGTCAAACAGTAGTTCAACAAAAGATGGCTGAACCTCTTCAGCTTCTTAACAAAGGACAACTTTTATGTACAACTTTATGATTTACTGATATCATCTTAGCTTATTGGTTGGTGTTTACTTTGGCTGCCAACTAGATCTTCCACTGTACAGCATTAAGCTGTCTAGCTCTGCTTTAACACATAACACTCTTTGACAGACCAATATCTTCAAATAGCGTGGGGCATGTATAACAAGTTAGCAAGAAAAATTTTATATTTGCCAAATTGTTTATGTAATATCCTATGGGGGATAGCAGCATTTCCAATTCAGAGAGCAAAACTTGATAATGTATTCCTGAGCACACATTTCCATCTCCTGATATAACAAACGGACTCTTTGAGGCTGCAGAGATAATCAAATCTGTGAAGTTGTCTGGCATTTCTTTTCAAGGCAGAAAATTGAAAAGCTGTTTCATCCAAATATCAAAGTAGACCAACAGCACTTTGTCACAGCTGGCAGGCTACAGAAAATAATCATTATCTGAATGTATTATCCTCTATGTTATTATCCTTGTGTCACAGATACAAGTTATAAAGATACAGCAAACTTTCTGAGATATTTCTTTGGCATTATGCACAAATACACACATTACTACATGTGTGTCAGGCTTGCAGTGAGACTATTCATCCATAAAGGAAGGGAATTGTTATTTTATTTACATAGTATGTATAACATTTTTCAATTGCTATCTAAAGCTGCACTTTCATTAGTGCTCACACTGACCTGACATGTTCTGGTCTCAGCTTGTCCAGCACCATCTCAATCAGATCTGGCCTGAAGTCCTCCAAAAGGTATTCTGCTGCCAGAACCTCTTCAAGAGGGTAGTACTGAAAACACACAGAGCAGACAGCTGTTAGCACTGTGCTGCTTGAAGTGGGAGGATTTGTGGAGACGGCTTAAAATTCAATTGTACTCTTTTTTGCTGTAATAATTATATGTCTTCAACTGCCACTGGAGTGGACTGATAGTAAAACACATTTGTTAATAAAGCTTTTATTTCCAAGATCTGTAGATCTCAAACCGATAGTTTAGCCACTGAATCAAAGCCTGCAAACTGTTAAGAGAATGGAGGGGGGAAAATGTACTGCGAAACCTGGCAAGAAGACACACACAAGAAAATTCCTGTAATTCGTGCAGCAGATAATGATTAGGTACTTAAGTCAATGAGCCTTGCTGCGACAGTCATACAGGAACTGTGGTAAATACAAGAACTGAGCCTTGCTCTGACTGTGCCTCTGCAAAATCTTAATTCGCTCAGTACAGAGTCAACAGCAGCACCAGGCAGCCTGATGACGACAGCAGGTACAGACGCAAAGAGCTGCATTGTGTCTCCCTGGAAACAACCTTTGCAGATGGAGAGAGGACCTACGTGTACAAGACCAGCCACTTTGGAAGTGTAGCCGCGGGGTCGCTCCTTGTCCTTGAACCTGAAGGCCACTTTGTTTAAGTCCTACAGAAAGAGAGACAGAGGTGAGGGATCAAACATGTGAAATCACAACACATACAACAGTTACATACAGCAACTGTTTTATACAGTTACTGTATAGAGACAGACATTCTGAGCCAGAGTCTAGAAAGAGGAGCTGCACAGAATTTAATCCCCATGTTATTCTAATCCTTTAGGAGATAGCGTAGCATAGAAAATGAATACTATCCAGCTCCATTTGACATGGCTACATTCAGCCGATAAGATGGTGAAAATAGCTGGCAGGTCTGAATCCCATCAGTCTCTGCTGTCAACGTCTGTGCTGCTCTATTAGTTTCTCAACTAACCAGAAATAAGTAGGTCAAGTTTGTCCTGCCCCTCTGTCTGAAATGCTGTCGCCGAATAGACAACATTAATTACCTTGCACTCCTCAAACACCCACTCCTGAGGTCCCTCAGTGCGCAGTTTCTGGATGTACTGGAACATGTGGAAGATGATGTCCTCAACGTGCACTGCAGTGACAAATATAGCATGCCTTAATGAGGAGTATTTCAATTTCATTTACTCACACATACACACATCTGACCACAATAGGGAATAATCAAACACATGCAAAGCACATGAGTGAATGGTAATGGCTGTGCTACTTACACAGGCCCTCCTCTGTCAAATCCACATTGATGATGAAGAACATGAATCCTCGAGCTCCTTCTTTCTGCCCTCCAACAAGTGTGTTCACCCAGCCTTAAAAATAAAAATAACGGCCATTGTCAGTAAGTCACATACTTAAGATTGAAGACTGAAAACTGAACATCTTGATTACTTTAAAAGCACATTGTGAATACTAAAGAAATTCTACTGCAGTCAAATCAATCAGAAAATGGTACATAATCTGATTTTTGATCATATTATATATTTTATACAAATACTATTACGAAACAAAAAATATAAAATTCAACAATCTGTGAGGTGGGAAAACATGATAATGCAAACATACCACAATAGTTTGAGCATTTTTATTTATTTTTTTAATTCTCCTTTAATTCTCTATGTCCCACCTTTAGATTTGAGCTCAGATAACAAACTTCCAGGTCCTTCGTGACCGATCAGATGTCCCAGATAATGTCCTGGGTTAGATTTATAGTACTTCTGTAGGTCAGGGATGGGGAATGTCACGTACAGGTTCCTGATGTCTTTGATAGGCACCACTTTGTAGAATTGCTGCAACAAATCACCAAGAACAAAAAAACAACTTCTTGTTACTTAAGAAAACTCAGTCATTTGATATTTTAGAAATAAAATTTTGATGAGCGATAAATGGAAAAGGTTTTCATCATGTAGTGCCTAAATACAGTTTTCATACAGCAAACAGCCAGTTGCTAAAAAAAGCTAATAAATACTATCTTATTAAAAACTAGCTATGGCTGTGTTACTCACTCTGAGGTGTTCTTCCTGGAAGGGGTGCTCTGGGAATTCTGGGATAGGTACGTTTTTGTTCTCCACTTCTCCGAATAGCTTCACCACCATGGAGGTCAACTCATCTAATGATTCTGTGGGGAAAAGACAAAAAAGCTTAGCTTAGATAGAGTTTAAAGTTAACAGACAATAAGGAGCCCATATGAGTACAAAGAGGACTCAATTAAACCATAAACTATAATAAAGGATGGCTCTTTTTCTGCACTCATCTAGTGAAACAAATACCAGCGATCATACTTTGACCATTAATAGTATTTCCAGGATGCACAGTACGGCTCCACTCACTGTAAGTTTGACCGTAGCATTTGTTTAACTGCCCTTAAACACAAAGACCAGATGGTGAAACAGGAAGAGGGTGCTGCTCTTTTGCCACAAAGGAAGCAGAGGTTTTCAAAGTTTGTCCCAATTACAGAAGATTACACAGGCTGAAACTAGTAAAAGACCAATGGGAAGATAATTTTAGAAACCACCTCCACCATGTTAGCAAGGCTAAAGAGAAAATAAACATGTAAAACAAGACAGAGGAGGTGTAGGGCATATAGTGTATGGACTAACCTTCAACAAATACTCAAACTAGCATCAAGCAGAAGCTACTCAGTCTTGACAATGGTCTCATTTGTTTTTGGCATTTATGCTGAAGTACAATATCACGATTTGATCTGACAATCATATGTTGAATTGCTGTTTAACAACTTGAAAATCAAACTTGTAACATTATGGTTTAGGCTACAAATACCAAGTCATACATGACTTGCATGGTTTGTTCCTCTTCGATGTTTTGAGTAACTGACAGTACAAGGAATTGACAAGTCATACAAGCTCTGTTCAGGCTGAGTGACGCTTTTGCAACATTCAAACATGATATTTGTGAGAGCTTAACTCTTACCTCTTCCTAACACGCACAATCCCATCAGGTTAGAGGAGTAATACGTAGAGTGAAATTTCAGGAGCTCCTGACGGATGTCGATCCCATCTTTAGATGGCCGAGTTTCAAGGGTCAATTTGTTACCTTTAAAAGAGATAATACGTGAGTTGTGAATATTTGTTTTTCAAAAATATGCCACAACTTCTCCAAGACAGAGTACAATTACAATAATCAATCTTTTATTAAAAACAAAAAAAACAAACAAACAAAAAAAACTCAGGTCCATTTGCAATTATCGATTTTGTTTGAATGAACAGATGCACAAATATGAGCAGCGTACTGGCATTAGTGCATTGTGGTGAGTGGACAGATAATGATCACTGCACAGGGTGGAACAATGTCTGTTCCTCTTTTTAAAATGCAGTGACACAAAAAACATCAGCATGATCTCCTTGAGAGCTGCATCAACACCTGAAAGCATCAAACATTAAAACTTATGAGAACAGTATATGATGATCAACATATGATGACCCAGTGACATTAGCCTGCCAGGTACATGAACAAGCTGCTTGCCTGCCATTGGTTAATGAGCCATATTTCAAATTTTTTGAGACAGACAGAAAAACAAAGCAACAATCTTGAGAAGATTATGTTGGTCTACGAAGAGGGCATGACACTCAGGTCTGTCTGATCCTCTTCTATTCTTAACTGGAATAAAGATTACATAATTCAAGACTGCCATCAGGTGGCTATTTTGAGCTCAGAGCTGCTCCAAGCACATGTCACTCTGATCTGGGACTTCACTGGCCCGGAGAGTAAACTCCCTTCATGCTACGAGATGCTTTGCCTCACAACAGCTAAATGTCAGTTGAGTGAATCTAAATGTTATGATCATAAAATGTGTTAGAAATGTCAAAGATCTAAACTGTAGCATGTGAGCAAAATGATGGGTTCACATTTTATTTATTGCTGTAGGACACGTGTCCTTTGGTTTAACAAACACAAATAAAGCTGGGTATTTGTTTTGTCCTTAGCTTTAAACACTGATTTAAATATATCAAGTGCTAAAACGCATACTTGTTGTGTTCTGTGTGTGCATACAGAGAGAGACAGACAGATGTGATGGACCTGATAACCTTACAAATCATATTATGTGGGTGGACTGCATTGAGCAGAAGTCAGAATGAATAATAGAACCATGTATAGTTAAAGTGAGCATTGGTGTAAACTGTGGAGATTTTCTACCTGTTCCAAATTTACTGAAGGGGTGGTTAGGGTTGCCAGTGGCCTTTTCTAACTGGAACAACCTCCAGGCATCATTCATCAGGTTCTTCTCATGCTCAGAGTCCACAGCATTCACCTCCCGGTCCTTACAGCTCTCATCAAACAGTGGGCACAGGAAGAATTGAGCGAACCTACAGAAATTGTAAAATGACAGTAAATGGAACATTAAACAGTATAGTTTCATATGAGTATTAGTATAGCAGCCGCCAACTTTCACATGAATAATTACTTTATTTAAAGGGATACTTTCCCGATTTTCTGGCAAGTATCTGTAGTATGTGTTAATGAACTATGTTAAACTTGTCTCCATCTTGGCACAGCCCAGACCTTCCTGCTCATTTGCCAGCAAAAACCAACTTAATGACGTGAAACTTTTCACCTATTTCTCTCCTCAAATGTTGTCAGAAACATACTTAAGCTCAGTATTTAACTGTAATACAAGATCATTTGTTACCAGCCGGCCACCACATTGTTTCCAGACAACCAAAAACCAATGTGCATTATGACATTCACCAGTGGGAGTGTTTATTTACCTAGTGCAACACAGTGCATTCTCTTAACAGTAGGCTTTATACCTCTTGCGCAAAAGCCACAGCCACAGCCCTTTTCTCTGGATTCTCTGGTCATGAAACACCAATGTCAAAAACATTTGCAAGTTTCTACTGTATAGATGGCCTAGTTTTATGAAAAGACCATCTTTCCAACAGTGAAATACTTCTTTAAGGCTATTGTGCTTTTTCAGCAGTAGCCTGTTCTGAGTTTACTGAAGGTGTGAAATGTGAAGGACCATTTGTAGACAGAAAAGGACATGAAGCAAGAGTTGATGAAAATCCCATTTGCATGAGTGCAAAGTGAGAGCAACTGCCAAGCAAATGACTAAAGATAAGCACACAC
Source organism: Epinephelus moara (assembly GCF_006386435.1). Lineage (NCBI taxonomy): Eukaryota > Metazoa > Chordata > Actinopteri > Perciformes > Serranidae > Epinephelus > Epinephelus moara. The sequence continues at coordinate 11,955,515 of NC_065524.1, forward strand.
ACATTTGAATGTTTTTAAAGCAACATCTCAGGTCAGCATTTTGCTGTAGATTTGAAGATTACACAGCAGATGCCATCTTGTACCAAATCCTGTCATCTGACAAACATGCCCCTCTGTTAAAGCAGCTGATTGTTCGGATCAATAAAAAGACACTGCAAAACAATCACACCATGAACACTGGTACTGCAGTTAACAAACTGTTTACTGTGTGTGGTTCTTGCAGCTTGTATCCTTAGTAAAATGCATGTTCAAACACTTTCTTTAGCCCACTACAAAAAGATGAGTCAAGAAAAAAATCTTGCTTTTCCATTACAAGTTATCAAATTTGTTAACTGCCTAAAGAGTATATAAATAAAGTTATTCTGATAATATAGTGAGGATATGGTTAATATAATGAAGCCAGCTAATGACACATATGATCCTTTCAGACACAATGCTCTCCTATTTTCTAAGTGGCAACATCATCAATATTTCAACACACTCTGCACTGTCCTTTCCTCCCACTACAGACCAGATGGCCTTCACAATTCACTGGCGCAGGGGAACAATTAGCCTTACGCACATAAACAGGTGCTTGCTAGACTATCATTCATTTATAAGCAGGTAAGCTAACCCCAGTACATTAAGTTCTGACACTGCCTGACTGTCCTCTGCAAACCACCACAGCTGGCACGTGAGAGGAGACCCCTGCAAGGCTGAGGACATCAGTCTCACCCTGTGCCTGAGGCTTCTAGCCTGAGGGGGGTAGGAACTATGCTGATGGTTACAAAAGACAGCACACTGAAGCTGGGTTGGGTAACCAAAGACGGACAGACAACAACCTGGCAGCTCATTTGGGTTAACACCTGGACTCCCAAGAGTAACACTGTACACTGATAAACAAACAAGCACTTAGACAAAGAGATGACATCCATCTTAACTGGACAAATATGAGTATACAAAATAAATATATAATATAGGAAGCCTGAATATCGACATGTAAGGCTTTTAACTGATGTATGTAAATGCGGGAGACAAGGTTTGGGACCAGTCAAATGAATCTAAATTCGACTGGCCATAACATCGTTAATGTCAGGTTTGTCAATTATGACTAACATTTGCATAGACCAGGTCATAATACATAATACAGGACACACCTAAGATGCACATAAGATAAATGAGACAAATTACTTTTTGTGCGTGTCAAAATGAGTCCCATCAAATTAAGAGGACAGTACCTATCTAGTGCTCCTTCCAAGTGCTCATGGGACACGTCAAAGTAATAGTTGGTATGTTCCCCACTGGTGAAGGCATTGGAGCTGCCCGCGTGCTCACTGAGGAACTGGCTGTACTCGTTTTCCTTGGGGTACTTCTTTGTTCCCAGGAACAGCATGTGTTCACAGAAGTGCGCCAGGCCCGAGATGTTCCCTGGGTCTGATAATGAACCTGTAACATTAAAAAGAATGGCCACAGAAAACTAGTTAATCAAGCTGTAGATCTCTCAGCTTGTCAAAGTTCAAAGAGAACACCTTGACTTTTCAGTTTCTGATAGATTGGTTGTCCAAACTGGAAAAGAAAGCAAAGAGTGGAAATAATCCTAAATGAGTAACATCACAATAACGGCTAAATTTCTTTACATGGAGAATTACATCATTAGACGGCGCAATATCTTCATAATAGTAATAATAATAATGATAATAGTATGATCAAATAGTTAAGACCATCTCTGCCAAATAACTGGCATTTAAAACGAAAGGTGATTGTGGCATGGTAACATTTTGTTTTACTTTCACTATCTCAATGGGGCGGTGAAAGATCATCGTTCACAGAAACCTTGTTAATAATTTCATCACCACTTCCTTCCCTGCAGTTAATGCAACCTGCTACTGCCTAGACAGATAGGAGTTATAGATGGAAGTTACAATATTTACAAAAATTGTTTTCTGAGCAGCTGTCTTATCCTTAAATGAGACACCAGGTAGGCAGACAGTAATGTTGTGTTTACAGGTTTATTTATGGTGGCAGGATTACTCAATTAGAGAAATAAAAGAAAATATATAATAATAGTAATAATAATAAGTCGATATTCAATGCTCATGCTTTCCAAAACTGTGTGATAAAGGTCCCTGTAAGGAGGAAATGTGTCAGCTAAATGAAAATATGTGACCACCTGACAAAGCAATTGTAATAAAATACATTTACCTATTTGGACATCCAAAGCAGCTGAGGATTTGTCTGTGGTTGGGTCACTGATGAGCATGGCCTTCAAGCCATTGGTAAACTCCAAACCCCTGTAGACCCGTTTGTCCTCGGGTGAGCGAATTATGTCACTAACCACCCTGTTCACAGCTGGGTCGGTCATTCTGAGTGGCAAGGATGACACCAGCCTGCAGTGGAGGGAATCAAAATGTACAGTCAAAATTTAGGCATTTACACAAGGAGTCTGGCCTAAAAACTTAATATGCTGCTTTAACCCGACACGATGGCTTTGGGAGATTTCAGTACTGAGGACGACTCCATTAACTTTGGTTAATTAGACACTCAAGACTCAACAGCAATGAAACGTACTAGCTAACACCACTGTGAGAGTGGCTGCTGTTGGTGGACTCATGATTGATGTAGGAATATGGCATTCAATCATCTAATAATTTATCCCACGCGGCGTAATTATGAACAGGCCAGCTCTTAAATATAACCAACAACCCTGTTTGTAACTTGGATAAAGACTTTGAATTGCCACTGGGCTAAACGGCACTGCTTTTGCCAGGCAAAGTACAGTCAGCTAGACAAAAAGTTACTAAAGACGTAACGTTATTCCTTAAAAGAAATACTGATTTATAATCCAAATTTTACTGTTAGGTTGGTTAACTAAAAACACACAACCGCGTCGCCCAAACTACAGCTGAGATTAGCTTTCGTTACCGGCTAATAGACATAAAACAACGTTAATCCCCCTCACAGAGAGAAGCTAACGTTAGCTTGCTACCTTAGCACCCTAAGCTCCAGAAAAAAGTAAGCAAGAAACCCACTTGCAGGCGGGTTCGTTTGTCCAACGTTAATTCTGTTCACCTTTAATTTCTCGCTGTTGTAAAATGTTTAATAATTGACCAGTTACAAAGAATCTCCGCACATAAACCGTTCCTAGCTACCACCCCGAGTAGCAACTAAGCTAACTTAACAGCTAGGGAGCTTAACTTAGGTCAACAAACCGGCTTTAGTTCGGCAGCTAGCTAGCCTACGATTTGGTGTAAAAATAACTCAGTTATTTTCGGACAAAAAGTTACGACATTTGCCCGACAACACTTACCTAAAATCTCGGGTAAGACAAAAACCGCTCCCTGCTGACTGGAGATATCTCGTACACTGGGCCGTTCGGTTAATGCACTTAAACATACTTTGCACCCATGAAAAACAAACCTTGGCTTTTACAGCGCCATATTTGAATAGGCCTAAGTAATCGGTCACAGAACAGAGCGCAATTTAACAAAGCATTTTATCAATTCTACACTTAATTTGCTAAATCATACGCGTGATAAAGACATTTTTTATTGATTAAACATTCAAAGTTAAAGTGATGAGCACGCGGCAAAATATCTAGCATACTTCTGAAATTATGTTGTGTCATTGGTTCTGATATTGATTAGATAGCCTGCGTTTGGGTTTCCGTTTACGTTCAGCGTATGAGATCGGTCTTGTCCTGCGCATTCGCTTCAGGTGTCGGTAGAAATCACTACTATGCAAATCAGTAGGGCACGACTGGACTGTTCACTTATATACACTGAAGACCTTTACAAAAACAATCACAACTTTCATTATTATTTTTTAACTTATCATTTTATATATTTCTTGTGTTTTAGTCATACTCTCAAATGTTTATGTTACACAGATACAAAAGAACATCATGTAGTGTCATGATTAAACTGCCCTGTTGTCTGTAAATTGATTCAAGAAAGCAGTGAGGCTGCTGGTACAGGTAATGAAGAAAGAGATGCTTTTAGATTCTGTGGCCTGTACCGAATCTGGCAGCCTAAAACATATGCTTGAGAGGCTGGATATTAAATAATGTGATCGATGTGGATTGCACAGAGAAACTAGTTACCATCTGTTGCCTCATAATACTGGTTGAGTACATTTATTCAATTACTGCACTTAAGTATGAATTTGAGGTGCTTATACTTTACTTGAGTTTATTCTTTTCATGCCACTTAATACTTGTACTACACTACGTTTCAGAGAGAAATGTACTTTTTACTTCAAAACATTTTCTAAAAGCTTTAGTTACTAGTTACTTTACAAATTGTGATTTTTGCATAAAAATCATAAGAAGATTTTATAAAATCTGATATTTTGTTATAAATTAAACTACCCAACAGTTTATAGAACAGCTGCCCACTGATTATCTATCAATTAGCTGATTGACCGAGCATTAAATGGCAACTGTTTTTTGATAAGCATTTATGTCGTTTTCTCATTTACGTTGAAATATTTTGAGTTTTTTGGTGTGTTTTTTTTTTTTTTTTTTTTTTTAGATTTTTCTGCATTGGTTACTCTTACAGTAATACTTTAAGTAGCCTACATGTTCCTGATCTATTTACCTTTACTTAAGTAACAATTTTCTTTTACATTTAGTACATTTACTTAAGTGAAGGATCTGCATACTTCCTCCACCACTGATTACATAGGCTTCACAAAACATACAGGCATGCATGAATGCTGCTGCATGCTGAACATTCTATAAAGATAAGGGAAGAAAGACTGAGTGAGTGACACGACTACATTTTTCTGTGATTTGAAGACAACACAATAGACAAAAAAATTGTCTTCTTTGTACTAGCATTTGGAAAGTTCCACATAGGCTACATTGAAATTAAATAGAATAACTTGGACACTTAAGCCAAGAGCCATTTGAGAATGGTCACAATTAGGCTAAATATACTACTACTACTACTACTACTAATAATAATAATAATAATAATAATAATGATAATGCATGAGATGGTTGTTATTGATGTTTTTGTCAAATAAAGCATAAACAAGTTCAGACTTTTTTTCATTTATTTCATACTCTAGTATTATATGAACATGTGTTGTATGTAGCCTATTCACTGTCCCATTAATAATAACACCTGATATTAATGAATTTTGTTCTGCACACGCGCCCTTTGAATTTCCTGCATGTTATGAGCTGTGGTTCTGCAGCAGCTGAGCTTGCTGTCATCACACCGACACTAGATGGCGACAGATTCCTTTACTTGTTCAACGACATTTACTGCTGACACTGACACTTGATTCATCAGGAGGTAGTTAATCATCTCATTTTGTTACAGATGCACGTGATCACTGGAAAACAACTGCTGCAATGATCTTGTCTTTCGTATTACAAATAATAAGAAGGAACAGCTTGTGACTTTAAGAGTTTTTTACAACACACAGCAGGATGTTTTAGAGACTTTTGACTCTTTGATATATGCTTTTGCAATGCATACGCAGGCTTAATGCACTGTACTGCAGGTGTGCGGTTTACTGCGATATCGAGCGTAATCTCATCTCAGTCCACCCTAATATATTAGTACAACAGTAGAGGGAGTATTAGGGGAAGGCCTTTTCGGGCCATGGTTCGTGTTTACTTTGAAAAAGGAACTGATTTCGAGAGTGATATTCATGGGACTCACTCTGCTCCTCCTCTTTTAAAACTTCACCCAATACTTGTGTAAATCACTCTGGAGTAGACAGTGACAGGGTCAGACGAGCAGAGGAGCTGAAGCACAATGGAGGAATCAACCGGCAGATCAATCAAGAAAAAAGTTGTGGTGGTGGGAGGTGGTTTGGTAAGAAAAGAAAATGAAAGTTAATTCTTAATTGCTTGTACTTCTTGCCTTTTGATATCTGGATTATCCTTTATCAAGGCAACTGTCCCCTCTCTTAAAGGGGGGCAGTTCTAGAAAGTCTCTTTGGCTGGAAAGAAGAGGACCTTTAATTTTTAGTATGGGAGTCAAATGTGTGTTTAAAACTGTGGGATACAGGATATAAGTTTACAAAAGAGTGTTTAGATATGGCAATGCAGCCAATATAGTATTAATATTGTTTATTAAAAACAGTATGACATTGTAAAGGGTATGTGATTTTGGCAAGATTTCCAAAGAGCTGTCCTTATTCCCCTTCATCCATCAGGTTGGGGCGCTGAATGCCTGCTTCTTTGCCAAAAGAGGCTTTGATGTGGAACTCTTTGAAACCCGGGAAGGTAGTATTCAAAGCTCTTTTTAAATCCTACTTTTGTAGGTAAATAACATTTACACTTCACATTTACAGTAATCCTCAACAGTGTTCACACACTGTGAGGGGAGTTTTCAGGGTTAGGTTTGGGAAAAAGATCATAGTTTTGGTTAAAATGAACAGACCTCTGCCAGAATAAGGCAAACCTCTCCCATGTGCCATACACACAGAGGCAAAAAACATTGCTTTGTGGACTGATGACCAAAGTTTCACAAAGGTAAGATTAACGCATTGTGTTTGATTTTGGTTAGATATCCGGAAAGCCAAAGTCGTAAAAGGAAGAAGCATCAACTTGGCTTTGTCTCACAGGGGCCGGCAAGCATTGAAGCATGTTGGAATGGAAGAGAAGGTATGCTGATTAGATAAATTTACTGTTTAACTAATAAAGTGGAAATTACATAAGGTTTCTCTCAGGTCTGCAGGGGCATGGTGACTCTAGCCTGTTTATTTGTCTAAAAGATGGGTATGGGAAGGAACAAAATGGTAGCATATAGGTCGTCCATTATTTGTGCCCTTGTTACCGTTTAATTCTTCTTAAACCACACATCATAGACTGAAGGCAAGCTGCTGGAAACCCCGGGCCCCAGAAATCTGTCCACTCTGCTCTCTTTGCTTACGGTCCACTCAGGATGTTTTATTCTGGCATCTGACAGCAGCAATCCTTTTTGTTGGTCCACATTTGCTGCACTGAGCATGTTATGCACGCCTGAGAGCTTTGCTTCAAACCCTTTTTTACACTTGTGGGACTTTTCAGCACAACAAAACAAGGCCTGGTTTACAAGGTTTTCACATATATTTTCAAAGGGCAGACACTGTGTGACCACATGGACCAGCTGGACTGTCCATTACACAATACTCTGTTTGCACTTAGACCACGTACAAAGACTGAAAACATGGATTTTGCCCATGCAAAGTATAACAAAATACACAATATTTTATCCTAAATGTTAATATATGTCTTTTTTTTAATTTATTTGAGCTCTGTATTCATGATTTTCCTCAGATTGTCTCCCAGGGGATCCCCATGCATGCAAGAATGATCCATTCCCTGAATGGGAAACAGTCTCCGATCCCTTATGGCAAGAAAGGCCAGGTAAGATAGCCATTTAACATATATGTTATCATGCTAAACACAGAGGGACCCAGGAAATAAATAAACTGACTATCATCCCCTTGCTAATTGCAGGACTACTGTCATTCACAACAGAACTATACATTTTTTATACATCTTTGACGTGAGAACTAGACTAATTATAAGCTCAGAGGTGATCCTGCAACATTCAAACAGGGTTGCTCGTTAGCACTGATAACACATCTAAATAGATCCGAGTGTCATTTGCATGGTTATGCATTATTACTACATCTTGTTGCTTTGACATACTGTCAAAGAACTTCATTAAGATGCTTGGTACATAGATAGTATCTTAATCATATCCTGTATATTGCTGAAAAGAATACCTGACTATGTTTAATTTGCAAGTGTTTGGTTGTTGGTAAACATATTGCGTCATGTAGCCCATACTGAGTCAGACTGTGGATTAAATCTTAATTTGCAGCTTGCGAGACCTCACATGCACCAACAGAGGTGTCTTCAGAGGCACACACACACATGCCTGCACACATGAGGTTTGTTTGCTGCAGGGACTCAAGGGTGCACCAATTGATGAACAGTACAAGTGACAACATGTGCAGTCGGATTAAAATTTTGTCACAAAGCAGCAGAGCATGGTTCGTCAGTCTGAAAATAGCAGTTTTTAATTACACTGCTGGCAGTTTGGCTGAGATTCTTAATCTCACGGGGATTTACATGGTAAATAAAACAGAAATATACAACAAAGACAGCAAAAGCATGTAGAGTCATGAATGCTGGGAGAGTATAAACCCCAACGGCTTCCTGTTCCCATTTTTAATAAACAGTTTCTCACTTCTGTTTATGAAGTCATCCTGGTAGAATTTCACTAAATACACATTATTTCCCTTTCAGTTTATCCTGTCAGTAGACCGAGCCAATCTGAACAAAGAGCTGCTAACAGGTAAGGACATTCACAGTGTCTGTCTACTACTCAGCCAAAGTAGCGTCGGAGCATTGGTGCTGAACACAGTGTCACGGGATGTCTGCTGAAAACCTCAAATTATAAACAAATTAACAAGACTTTTTCACATTTAAATGAAGCATACTGCAAAATTTGACTCCTAAAGAGTTTTAGCCCTGTTCAGACATGCACTCCATTATGTTAACCTGAGGGCTATTTAACATGTCGGTCTCAAGTGAATAAGCACCCGCCTCACTTTTACATGAAAGTTACAACAGCAGTTTTACAAGATCGGACCAAGTAACATTTGTGTAACTTTCAATACAGCACTAGTCTGAGCTGAATGCCAGCAGATTTACATAAAGGCAGCAGCAGTACAAGATGAAGCATTTACAAAGACAGAGAAATTCAATGCATCTTGTAATGTTTCTGCCCTCTAACAGCCCTTTAATAAATATATTCTCTCAATCTTCATCAAAATCATCTTCAAAAATCAGTTAAATTAACCATGATGCACTGGGAAGGAGCCAATGTGACATTTTTGAGAAGATTTTTCTCACTTTAGTTCAGGGTATAAAATCAGGGCAAAATTGCTTTGCCCTAAATTTACTGTCTAACATTTTATCCAAGGGTCCAAATACTGGGTGTAAACTTTCTGCACTACATTGTACCATAAAATCTTCCCACAGTGGAGCATGATAGTAGTGTCCATGACATAAGTCCAGGGGCATAAGTAATTGCGGGGGGTCCACTTTTCACAGTACGAAAACTAACGTTATAGAAGTTGGAGTGGTATTTGTGTCTTATAAACTGTAGGTAAGTACATAGAGAACAAATAAAGAGAATTAAAATTAGAACAAGTTTAAGAGCTAGAAGAATTTCAAAAATCGCTATAAAATCTTTAAAAGTGTTAACAGTATCTAGATCTTGGGAGTGTCTTGTCTAAAGATCTTAAGGGGAGATACATCTTGAAATTAACATAAAGAAATGCCTGTTTCTCCTTACTTTACACAGTTTGCTTTTTCGCACATGCACCTTTATTGTGATTGTGCAGTTTCTCAATCAATGGGATGGTCTGAACTGTGCCAACATGCCATCATATATTGGTAAAAGTAACAGTAAAAGTAACTTCATTTACAAAGATGTCTGTGTGAAATTTCTGTTAAAGACAACTTTGTGTTTAAAAGCCTCGAGGCTCTAGTTTTATAATAAATACATATTTTGATATTCATATTGCCTTGAGGTGTAGGAAGGATTCCACAGCACTGTTTGTGCAAATTTGAACTAAATCCAAGCAATACATAGCAATAGACTAAGAAGGATGTTGCAGCCAAACCCCCCAGTGTACTGTACTGAGCATGTGTGCCTTTTATTGCATATTGTAATTCAACTTTTTATTTGTCAGAGGAAGAATGTGATATTTCTTCTTTCAAAAGTTAGGCTGCATAATATCACATTAAAGGATAACCGATCCACTTTTATAGACAGCATATAATAGCCCACAGTGTTTTTGAATTCTATGAAATAAGTTTTAAGTCCTTACCCCCAGCGCATTCTTAATTCATTAGCTGTGCACAGCGCTCCAAGTCAAAAGACAAACTCTTTCCTCCCATCAATTGTCCTAAATTAGGTTGTTTGCTGGTGAGCTGAGCTGTATTCACTGCAGATGCTCCCTGTGCATTAGCTTCTTTAAACTGTGTAAGTACCTCAGGGGATATCTGGGAATATCAGGCTAAAAGGATTTTGCCTAATATTTAATGAAGTGCCTCAGTGAATGCTTGGAGATAATGTGTGACAGCAGGGGTCTGTCTCTAATAAGATTGCCTGTGTGTGCTGAAAAAAGGAGCTGATTGTAAATTTGTCGCTCTTATCAGAGCCGATCCAGACTCCCGGAGTGAACATTGAGATGAAGAGATCTTGGAAAGTCTGACAACCTAAACATCGGTTTTTCGCAAAACCAGATGCATTGACTGCTGTGTTATATTGATCATGAGATTCATGCTAATCAGCATGAGGTCGTTCCCCTTCAGCGAGGGATTGATTTAACTGTTTGCTGACCGTCTGTGTCCTTACTGCATTTAGAAATGTTTGCAGGCTTGATGTCCATTTTAACAAGACATCACCTGTCACATTAAACTGCTGGTGTTATGTCATTCTTCCGTCTGTGATATAAGCTCTTTTTGTAACATTTACTTCCACAGCGGCAGAGGCATATCCAAACACTAAGTTGAACTTTGATCACAAACTGCGGGATTGGAGTGCTGAAACAGGCCTAATGACCTTTGCCAGGTAAATAGTTATCGATCTTATGCACACACACACACACACACACACACACACACACGTTTACTTATGTCACTTTTGGGGACCTTACATAGACTAAGGGCGCATTCACACCAGGATAGTCCAGGGGACTCGGTCTGATTGGGCGGGGAATGGCGAAAAATTTCACACCTTCATTTAGTTTGGTTCACTTTGACACTGCACTTTTTAAAGCGGACCAAACCGCCTGGACAACGTCACGCAGTTACAACAGCTGCTTGTTTGGGGGCGGTATTGCAAGAAACGACCACTGACCAGGAAGAAAAAAAGCACGAGGAAGAAGAAAACTGTCAATCGGCCAGGACCGAAAACAGAAATCCATCCCCTTCATCCGGCTTGGTCACCACAAAAACAATGGAGCAACACCAAATGTTTGCAGTCGTGGGGTTTCTGTTTTTACTTTGGTGTTCAAACCTAATTGGTTTTTCACAAGAAGCTGCCCAGTATGAACAGCAGGTGAGGCAGTGAGCTATCCAGCATGTTGCTCGATACATGAGATGAATGCAGCAGTACCAAAAAAGATGACGACGACGTGCTGCTGTGCTTAAACAGACGCCGAGCGAGGTACTGCAAGGTACCAGATCACAGATCACATATATGTCTGTCACTTCCTCTCTTTGGTTCACTTCCTCTCTTTGGTTCACTTTCTCTCTTTGGTTTGCTGGATAGTTCGTTTGCATTTGCCACTGTAAGCGAACCGCACCAGGGTTCACTTGCAAGTGAACCGAGACCCCCGGTTTTCAAGTGGACCAGGGTTCTCTCATTTGGTCCGCACCAGAGTTCGAACGAGCGTTCACACCACTTCAGATGAACTGAACTATCCGTGGAAGCGGACCAGGGTTCGTTTAAAGCAGACCAAATAGCGCCAGTGTGAATGCATCCTTAGATTCATTTCCTGAAGACTTAGTGTAACCATTACCACAACTTGCCCAATCCTAACCTTTACCCTAAACTTAAAGCAAACTCCAACCTTCACCATTTCCCCAAAAATCATCTTTTTGGGGAAATGGTATTTGTCCCTAGTTGCACCAGCCATTCCTGATTAATTGGTCTTTAGTTTGTGTCCCTGAAAGTAGTAAAAGTAAAAGTAAGACTTCACACACACACACACACACACACACACACACACACACACACACACACACACACACACGCGCGCACAATGTAAATTGGGTAATCTAGGAGGAGGATCTGCTCATTTGGATGCTTTGTTTTAACTCAGGCTTTATTGATCACATTCCCTCTGTGTCAACACTCGTGGCCTTGTACATGTTAACTGCCAGAGGTCTGGGATGGTGACGAGCATGTTGCCTTTGAAGCCTCTGTGCGTGACTTTTTAGTGGCTTTGTAATCGGATGTCCTTGAGCTAAATGTGACACACAATTTACAGCCCAATTAACACTGAAACATCTCCAGGTCTTTTTAGTCGTGGGAATTAACGTACCCATGCAGTAAATTATTAACACAGTATGCAGGAGCACAGACTGTTTAATTGGAGTTTTTAAATTGAATTTCAGCCTTATCTAAAATGTGTTAAAATCCATTTGATGTGTATGTTGTCATTTCTTTTTATTTATTTTATTTGTATGCCTGGTGGTCCAACGTGTACCCAGTTGAAAATGTGGATTAGAGTGAGTCACTGCGCAATTATTGCCACAGTGAGCAAACACTTTGATGCACTTTAATTAAATCAAATTCTACGTAAAGGCTGGGAGTGTGCCTTGAATCCAAAAGTCACCCGGTCATGCACTCAACACACCCAGGAGCATCCTTCCCTCCACCCCGTAGTTGAACTGTGACAGCTCATATTTGCTCTCCCCAGCTTGTATAATTAAATGTACACGGAGAGTCTGATGCCACTGTGATAGCCAGTTTCCTCCCATACCAGTCAGGAAGTATTCAGTGATAGCCATCAGCATGAAAAAGATGTACATGACCTGGTTTCTTCCTATCATCTGGGGTATGATCACACAATAATCTTATCACTGTAAATCTAGTAACATATTAATTAGGTCTCAGAATACAGAGAGCTGTAGCACTGTGGTGGGCAGACACAATATAAAATCAACCTCCAATGTCACTGAGCCTTACAACACTGTAATTAGTAAGCTACATATTGTCAGGTTTACAATGCATTAGGTCAATTAACACATTTATTGGCTGCTGCGCACATCTAGTATTTTCACACAACAATTTCTATTTGAAAAAAGAGCAGGTCATTGAACTAATAATAAGCCTGTTTGCCAAAGTTGTCAAACTGACATTGAAGCTCCAGTCTGTAATCAGTGCACAGTACATATTGCTTAAACTATCCTGTCTTTGTGGTGTCTGCTGTTCAGAGGTGGAATGCGGATCATGCAAACACAAGTGTAGTGAGACTGCTGGGGCAATAATGAGATGTACGCACAGACTTCCAAATTATTGTTTTAGTTCCCTGCTATTAGCCACGCTCGCAGTGTGGCTCTATGGATGGTAATGTGGTTCAGTGGGTCCACCACTTTAGTCAGAAAATAACTCAATAATTATTTTACAGATTGTAATTAAGTCTAATCATGCATTGACCTGCTAGACCCGTAACCCATAGCCCTGGATTTTTGCATGGTGATGCACAGCCTCATAAAAGAAGTGACTTGAAATGGATGAATATATGCAAAAATGTCTATGGGGTCAAGAATAATTAAATTAATTGCACTTGGCAATTATGTGCCCTGCATGGATCATTACATGGGATGATAGAGTGCCAAAAATATATTCACATGCACTTAACATCAAGCTTACCACCAACATTTTTCACTCATTAATGTGTGCTGTCCTGTGAGGAGACTCAGATCTCAGAGCCAACATTTAACTCCCATGTAACTTCAGGAACTGTGACAGAAAGCCTTCCCATGTGGCACAGCAGATTGTGTCCAGGGATGTGGGGAATACTGACTCCTGCTGTTTGTAGCAGCTTTTAAAAGTCAGTGAGCAAACGTACCAAACAGTTAACTATGTGTTTACAGTGACCATGAGATGTCACCATCTGTTGTCAACATGGCTTTGAGTGAAGTTACAGGGGAAACTGCTCTCATCGAACAAAAGCTTGCGACAGGATCAATCCATTACAATTGTTGTTTTAACAATTCACTTAAAGTAAGCAAGTAGTCGGCTAACAATGTTCTTATTGGGTCTTTTTACACGTGTGGGAGAAAATTTTATTGCAGTTTACTCCCATGATACTTTGCCTCACCTGTGGTAACCTATCTGCCTTCAGCTTGCCTCCTGAGGCTGGTGCTGCATGCACATTGAAATCACGACAGAAAAAAGCAAGTCATTTACTCTCAATGAAAAACGTAGTCTTCTTGAAGCTTGTAACAAAAAGCCAAAAACGAGCCAACAAGATGAAGCTGAGCAACTTCAGACTACGTTGTCTGGTCTTTACTCAAACAACAAGGAACAGTCATAGCTGCCAGTGATGGAGACAAAAGACAAATGTGCACCATGGATGTATTAAGAGAAATGGACAGAGCATTGGGGCCAGGGCTCCGCTAATTCCTATGAAAGTTGCTCAGTGGCACATGAAGCCAAAATGTTCAATTTCCTAGATGTAAAATTGCCCCCATCTTTCTGCATTACTTGGCCCATAGAGGAGGTGCTTCAGAGGCTTTCGCCAGCCGAGCTGCTAACTGCAAGTTTGGCGCTCCGCTAACTTGAATGAGGATAAAATGATTAACCGTGTGGTTGTTCTAGACTTTTGAAATGTTATCCAACTGAATGGATCACATCCCAAAAGTGAAACGAGTCATTTCATGGGGGCTGTGACGTTAAAAAAAAAAAATGTATCCATTGATTTACGGATGTCGCCTAATGTAAGCCTGTGGGAAAAAGTCTTAATGGGCCCAATGGCATCACAGGACAGACCTGGAAGTTTTAATTCACTGTGTGGCCACTATTTCAAATTGGCTTCAAGGCCCTGCGCCATTCCTGGGGGCTTGATGTAAATAGGGAAAGCAAATCTGACTGAAGCCTCCTCATCAAGTGGATCGTGTTAAGCTCACATAATGAAACAGTCGGGCTCTATTTTACACAGTCATTCGAATGAAGTAAATTGATTTGTAAAAAAATAATAAAAATATCAATTACATGGTAATCGTCATGAGAATAAAGAAAAAAATCTGTTACAATAATCATCCGCTTATTGTGATCAGTTTGACTTAATCACTATAAAAGGTTTCAAATGCATTTTGAATCAGAAAAAAATAAGACACAATGTGCTCAACTCAGGACTAGACCTTGACGACTGGGTGCTGGATCCTTAATATAGGTAATAATAATACCAATAAAAAAGAAAGACTAGGACAGCACTCCAATTTAACTTTTTATGTTGCCACACTGACATTTCGCCCAAGGGTAAGATGGCCCTCTTGATAAGGGCATCTGTGACAGTACTAAAAAGTCAAATTGAAGTGCTGTCCATGTCTTTCTTTTATTATGAAACAAAATTGGTGTGCTATACAGTTACTGTCATAACAGTTGTTTGAATGTAAAGTGTCTGTGAAAGGTTGTAGTTTTGGTGAGAAGAGGGGCATGTGCCATTTAGAGCTCAATGTGTATAACTGTAAACCTACAGTAGGTAACTTTTTAGCAAATATGCACAATCTCATTTACAGCTAAATTGTACACTAAAATATGTTTCTGAGAACATTTTAGGCAATAAATAGGCATGCAGTATCAGAATCTAGATTTGTATTTGATAAGTGCAGCCTAGTTTGACAGTTTGAGTGCAGTTCACAAGCAGCGATTGACATAATGTCGGTGTCTCTGAAAATAGCCTGTGGTTGGCCAAAGTCGCCTGTCATGGGCTAGATTTTCTGAAGTCTGAAAACTGAGCGAAACAGAGGTGCAGAAATCTAGTTGTCTCTCAGACCAATTGAATTACAATATGCTCAAAATTTATTGTGCAATTTTGCCCAATGGCGCCAAAATGAAAGCTTTAAATACCTGCATGAAAAGTTGTAACATATGTGAATTTTAAAATTCAGTGGCCTAATTTTCTACCAATGGGAAAGCCAAAAAGGGAACTCCTACAGAGAAGGAATATATTCCTAAAGTGTGCATGATGAAAAGGCCAATATGAGAAAGAAAAGCTGCAGTATACAGCTCTCTGAGTCTGAATCAAACCTGGAGCACATAGCCTGAGGACCTCACCCTTACTATATTTTCTCAGGCTAATTATCCACAAAGGAACATCAGCCTAAGTGACAGGTGTGTAGGCATTGGGACATTGTTTCTAGGAAGCCCAATGAAGGTGTCAGTATTTAACATGTAGACTGCTAACTGGTATTTCTTTGAAATGTTAAGGACCCTCAGGCTAAGTGTGAAAGGGGTAGTAATCAAGAAAAGTTATTTAACTTACTTATGGATGTCAGTATACCGTGCGCTTAAATGAATTTGTCATGTTATTGGTGTTTCTCAGGTCAGATGGGTCCAACGACCAGCTCAAGGCAGACCTGATTGTAGGCTGTGATGGAGCTTTCTCTGCCGTCCGCAAACAATTCCTTCGTCGCAGCCGCTTCAGCTACAGCCAGACTTACATCCCCCATGGCTACATGGAGCTCACCATGCCACCCATCAACGGAGAGGTTAGTCCTCGGTACAGACTCGCAGCCAGACTCTCATTTGTTGTTGTAGACTTCTTCTTGTGTATTTTATTTCGTTTGTCCTACTTTCATCACCTTCCCCAGTTCGCCATGAAGCCTAATTATCTGCACATCTGGCCACGAAACACATTCATGATGATCGCCCTGCCCAACTTGGTGAGTGTGAATATTATTGTCTTCTCTCCTGTGTGTTAAAGCTGCACTGATTTTCAAATGCAGTTGTAAACTGAGCAATGTGAGCTGTTTATTTGTGAAGGGTATTACCTCAGATTGTTTAGCAACAACTAGCTGTTACAGGATGACAAAAGCATAATCACTTCAGAAAATTTTCGTGCATGATTGACCTCTGGGATGCCCTCGTAGTTAATTGGCCTAATTTACAGAGCGTCATAGCCAGTAGAGGCTTCCTCATCAGAAATCTCTTACCGCAAGTTGATTGCTGTGTCTGCCTACTTTTCACAGAGCAGTCGTGGCCTCCTTCTCTCTGTTTGTTTTTGTCAGGCCTCTCTCTGTCTCTCCTCTCCTGTCCTTCTTAATCCCATAATGATTTTTTCTGCATGGCTGACTCAGCGCAGCACAGTTTTGCTCTCTTCACGGAGCCCAGGTTAAAGCAGCTGACTTTGGAGCATTCACACTGTCACTAACTGCCCTAGTTCCCAGCAACACATCAAGGCTGACAAAGAAAAAAAAAGCTAACACATCCTTACCGCTGTGGATACCATGGTAACAGAGACAGTGCTAAAAGGTCCTCAGGGAGGACTTTGCAATGTTGATAGATAGCACCTGCTCAGATGGGCATGTAATGGCACGTCCACAACCCCCATGCACTTTCATCCATCACTTGCCCTGGGCGGAGTTTGGCTATTACATTTGCAGTGAGGGTGGAAGATTCGTAATGAGCTCAGCATTAAGTGTTTCTCTGGCAGTAATGGCAGTCTGCATTGATGTACAACTCATAATAAAATACATGTGAAATGTCCTGTGTGCAGAGGATACCACAGGATGCAACAATTTAAGTTGTAAGTGCAGCAGTTCATTCCTGACCTTAGGAAATGTGATAAATTATTCTAAATACAAGGCTCACTTACTGAATTATTCCCAAAACATTTGGCCCCGTGTCACGGCCAAACTATTATAATTGTTTCATGTATAATTGCCTTGACCTTAACTACAGTGGTACAATATTGACTTTTCATTAAGATCCCATTATATTTTATTATACTGTCAAATGCTTTAAAATACTGAAACCAAAGCAACAGCAAAGTCAAGAAATAGGTTTTCTTTTTTTGTATTTGCACAACAATACATTTTGCACTTGTGTACTTGTTCATCCTCAGACAGAGGGTTCAGACATATTCTCAGCATGTACATTTTGTACTTTGTAAAAAAAAAAAAGAAGAAAAACAGGATTACTTGTTCTTCCTCAAAGTTAATCAGATATTTATGACTAGCCTAAATTGTACCACTGTAGTTGAAGTCAAGGAAAATATTCATGAAACAATTATAATGATGTGATGATCCAATGTCAAAACCAACCACAGATGACAGTTTCATGTAATGTTAACACATAAAGCTGAATTGAAGCCTGCTATGGCATGTTTACAACAGATTATGTTGTCTTGGTTAATGTCAAGTGGTCATAACAAAGACATCTCAAATAATGTCAACTGTACATTAGAAATTGCATAATTGAATGAATGACACTTAATGACAACATTCATTAAGATTTTTTTCATGTTCATGACAGGTGTCTTGTAAGTCTAACTTAGCAGAAAAAGTAATGTGTTACATGACTCGTTATTTTGCTTTAGTTAAAAAGCACAGCTCCATCAAAGGTGACTTTAAACAACTCCAAATCCTCTGCCTCCACATTACTGTTTTTGACATGTTTAGAAATAGAGAAAGAGAAATGGTGGTTAAAAGGGACAGTTCATCTAAAAATCCAAAGTGCATAAAATAAATTATGCAGGAACTATTTTCTGTCTACTGAACTACATCTGCCAACCATATCACTGCACAGAAGGAAGCGTGCATCTACTCATGGATGAGAGGCTTCTGCTTGTTAAAGTGCATGATGTAAACATTAATCCTTGGCTGAGCTGTCATGTTAGCTAGCTGAGTGGTGCTAGGTGAGCTAGCAGTAGAAGCTGTCCAGCAGCAAATCTGTTTTCATGTCAATACATTTGACTTGATTTAATTTGACAAGAAGTGTGTCTCAGTGCCTTTGAGAGCTAACATCACATGTTCACTGTGTTTGTTTTTCAATTTAGGACAAGACATTTACCTGCACCCTCTTCATGCCCTTTGAAGAGTTTGAGAAGATCACCACAGGAGATGAAGTCATCGAGTTTTTCCAGAAATACTTCCCTGATGCCATACCACTAATTGGAGTGTGAGTGACTTTCTCACCTCCACCACTCTCTCTTCTCTCTGTCTCTTCACTGTCTGTTATCTCTGTCTCCCCCTCATCTCCCCCTCCGCCTTTATCTCTTCATCCAACCTGCCAAGCCATCCTTAAAAATGCTTTAATTTCTCATTATCCTGACGACTCCAGCAACATCCACAGCCATAGTCTGTGAAGTGTGAAATTACAGCCTTTTTATTTACATGGGTTTGTGCAGTGAGGCTTTAATTTGAGGTGAACCGTATGTTGGTGACAGAGAGATAGGAGAGGCATGAGCTGTAGAAAACACCTGAGGCTTTCATTCACTCACTCTCTGGGTTGACTTTATTTAGAGTGCACAGGCAGAAACAACTAAATGCATGCTTCTGTTCATCTGTTTGGCTGTGTAACTTTACCAGGGCAGACGGAGAATGGCTGTTTTATTCAGATGTGACAAATGCTTTTGTAGCAAGCAAGAACCTTAATGTCTTGTTCAGACAAAAGCGACTGTCAAAACGAAAAGCTTGAATTGTTTTATGTCTGTTTGTGCACCGCAGTGATAATCTCAAGAGGGATTATTTCCGATTGCCTGGACAGGCCATGGTGTCTATCAAGTGCTCCCCATATCACATTGGAGACAAATGTGTCCTCATGGGCGATGCAGCCCACGCAGTGGTGCCTTTCTACGGTCAGGGGATGAACGCTGTAAGTAACACTTAATGGAGGAGAATTAAAGGCAGAGAAGAATTAAATGGAAACTCATTCATCCTTTCATGCTCTATAGGGCTTTGAGGACTGCATTGTCTTTGAAGAAATAATGGATCAGTTCAGTGAGGATTTCAGTAAGTACTTTTTAAATGAACAGAGATTAAAGGAGACAGAGAATGAACTGAACATTTATAACACAGTGTGGATATTTCCCTTTGTGTATCCACTCAGGTGCTGTACTGCCTGAGTATACCAGAGTGCGTGTTCCAGACGACCATGCGATTGCAGATCTGGCCATGTACAACTACATTGAAGTAATGCATATTTATTTAATATGTC
This sequence comes from Epinephelus moara, assembly GCF_006386435.1. NCBI lineage: Eukaryota > Metazoa > Chordata > Actinopteri > Perciformes > Serranidae > Epinephelus > Epinephelus moara. Next base: position 11,975,191 of record NC_065524.1, read on the forward strand.
TAATTTAACATCATACCTTAAAACACATCTATACACAACATTAGAACTATTAAAGTGGGTTCAACATATCTATTATAAATTGATTAATCCTGCTATTGCAGAGATGGCGACCTCAACATATAACATGACACCTGTGGGTGTATTAAGATCTCTTACTTAAACTGGCAATGGACAAGTTTTCTGTTTTCACTTATCATTATGAGTGTTGATTACACAGTGTATGTTCCACTTAAAGTCGCTAAAATTGATATTTTTATAATAACAGTCAATCAAATGACTATGTGTGAAAGGTGTCACTTGTAGTGTTGAACCCACAGAGAATTTGTCTACAAATCTTACAGTCTTCTTTTATCTTTGTTTTTTTCGGTTTAGTCTCACCACACGCACCAGTGTTGTTTACGGCCACAGCAAGCAGCTGTTTTTCAGCAAATAAGCTCTTGAAACTCACTTTATGCTTTCTCAGTTATTAAATATTAATTGTTAAAGTACTCATACAAAGTGTCCACATACCATACCATTTGCTATATTCATTATTATGCAGTGTAAGCTACTAGTTGCATGGCAGTCAGTGACACCTTCTGTTAGCAATGCTAGTGCTGTTGGCTACATATATACGGCCAACAGTGCAGTTGTAAGTTGTCCTCAAAAATTGATTACTTTAGCCAACAGCACTAGCATTGCTAACAGAAGGTATGATGCAGTAGCTGAGCAGTGTATTAAATGTAAGCTATTGAAAGTGACAGTATTAAAAAGGACCATGAATGATAGGTTAGGTTAGGATAGGTTAATTGGTGACTCTTAATTGACCATAGGTGTGAATGGTTGTCTGTCTCTATGTGTCAGCCCCGCGATAGTCTGGCGACCTGTCCAGGGTGTACCCTGCCTCTCGCCCATTGTCAGCTGGTATAGCCCCCCCCACGACCCTCAAGAGGATAAGTGGTTAGAAAATGGATGGATACTGTTTTGTTGCAAGCCAAGTTGGACCGGCCATTGTAATTTAGCCAGGTACAATGTAGGTAAAAGTGTCTGTTCATCATTGGTGAGTGTAAATACTTACTATTGCTGTGAAAACAATGCAATGTAGTGATGTAAAAAGTACAGTAGCTCCCTCAGAAATCTAGTAACGTAGAAGTTTACACTAGCATTAAATGGGAATACGCAAGTAAAGAGCAAGTACCTCAAAACTGCACAGTAGCACAGTACCAGAGTAAATGTACTTAGTTATATTCCAACACAAGGGATGCTCAAATAATGGCTCTCTCTCTATCTTTAACATTGCAATTTATTCACAACATTCTTTCCTTTGAATTTGTAACAGCATCTGCCATTGCCAGTCAGCTAATTTAACACTAGTATTAGTATTAGTTGCCTCTACTGTTTTTATATACTGTAAGATGTATGGAAAGACCGTTCACACTCAGTAGAACTTCAGCTTGTGTTCTGGGTGTGCTGACTCCAAATATCTGTAGATATTAACCCTCCCCATCACATCTGACAGATGGATAGCTCCCTAACCATCTGTTTATTAAAATTCATGCAGTCAATAAAACAGCAATTGGTCTCAGAAGTGTCGTTATTCTAACAAATTTTAAAATTGCAGCACTTTGTTTTAGCTTAATCCCCCGTAAGTGCAGAGTGGAGGAGGCTGTCTGGAGTTTCTGGTGCAGCTTTTTTATGGACATTACAATATGAAAAACAGATGGTTCACCTCACTAACACTTTTTGTGTTTTTGCAGATGCGAGCCCACGTCAACTCCAAATGGTTTCTTTTCAGAAAACATCTTGATAACTTCCTCCATTTCTTCATGCCAAAGACAGTTGTTCCCCTTTACACAATGGTAAGTGTCCTAATAAACAAAATGAGTACTTTCAGATTGTCAGGTTACCATATTATCTATATCATCACTGCCCTTCACTGTCTACAGGTCACTTTCACTAGGACAAGGTATCATGAGGCCGTGGAGCGCTGGCATTGGCAAAACAAAGTAAGATGCTGATAAAAATGTTTCTTCTCTTTAGTCTTTTTCATTTCATCTTTCCTGCATATAGTTTACTTTTTGGAGGACATTTTATGCCTTTGAACATTTTGGTATTATAATATGGGACTCTTTTGAAGTCTCAGTTTTATCAGCACCAAGAATGAAAGGCGGATGTGACTCGCACTGGGTAAATACTTTCCTTTTTAGACAAATGTATTCCACCACCAACACATTGCTCTGCTGCACAAAGAACTGTTTCTGATTTCTCATGCTTGGCTGTAATGACTCAGCTAGATGTTGGCACTGTGTTGAACTCTCTGATGTGACCTGTGCTGATGTCTTCTGGGCTAATGATCCATCGTCCAAAGGACAGTGGGGATTTCACAGCCTCCTCCGTTTTATACTCGTCGGGATGTCTGGGCAAAAGGCAAAATGACCTCTGTTGGGGGAGAAACAACTGCTGTATGATGCAGCATATACAGTGGACTTGCGGAACACAGCTGTTTACAAAATAATTAGATACTGACATGAGCGAATCAAGGTCTGCTGCAGAGAGAACATGATGGTCTGTGTTTTAGCCCAGTGTTGGGAGGATAGGTAGTTATACGGTAAAGAAACAGCATGGTCACTGAAATAGGTGAAGAGTATACAGCTGTATCTATTGTAGGACAAAGTATAAGGCATTATAAACATTTATAAACAATATAAGGACAGATTTTATTAAATATGCTACAATGCCCAAAATCATACATAAATTATAACTTCTTAAGCCTGACTTTCAGCCACTCTTAGCACTGCTGTGCTGATGTTCATGGTTCCCAAATGATGGCTCGTAGAGACTGTAGCAATCCCCTGACTTTTCCTCTAGCACCACCAGGTTGACATTTGTTGTTTTGAGGGAAATATTTTACCAAATGTTGGACAGATTGCCATTAAATGTGGTTCAGACGTTCATGCTCCCCTCAGAATTAATTTTAATCACTTTTAATCTGGTAAACATCAGTGTAGTGGTGTTGGCATTGTCACTGTGAGAATGTTAGCATGATGATATTAGCAAAGGCTAACTTTGGTATTTTCAATCTGGACCCTATTTTCCCATGACAACAATTTTTGAAACTGGTCCAGCATTGAGCAAGAACGCTCAGCCAACAGTGGCAAAACAGGCTGCGATGTAACCATTCAGGACATTTGTGCACATCAATCTACGTTCACTAATATTGCTTGTTTTTGCCACTGACAGGCTCAGATTGTTGTTATAAGTGTCTGACAACATTGTGAAAGGGACAGAACTTTTTGTTAAAGAGCAAGATGCTTTTTGTTTATTAAGAAACAGCCCCGAAAACCCCATTTAATTAAACAGTAATGTTGTCATCGTAAAACTCACTTCATTCAAAGTCGACCGAAACAAAATAAAAGCCGTCTTGGTTTGTCTTTCCACTCTTCCTACATCCACCAACTCTGGTTTGGTTGAAATAAACCCTTAATTCACCCAGTTACATGTGACAACATTCTGGTTTTATACACTAAAATTACTATTTTTAAAAAGGAGTCTGGTGGGTTTAGCAATGGTGATTTCGGGGCTGTTTCTAGTCAAACAAACAAGATATTAGTCTTTAACAAATAGGTCTATCTCTTATCTCTTTAAGGATCCTTTCCATAGTGTTGACAGACAACCTGAGCCTACATATGTTGAATTGTATAAGTTTCATGATTGTCATTTGAATTTTTACGTGTTCAGCTGAATAAAAGATTGAGATAATTAAGATTTATTTACTAGAAGTGTACATGTGTAACACTGCTCCCATTTATCTATAATTACCAAATTTACCAAATTACAATTTGTCCTGTAAGGAACCCTCCTGTGAATTTACAGAAACATGTCTGTTCATTTCTACATTAGCGGAAAACTATGGCACCTATATGATAAACCAAAGACCTGAAGGAAATCATGGCAGCTTTTTCTTTAGTTGTGATGAGCTTGATGCTTTTGAGAGACTGATACTCTTAAAAATAAAATTAATTTACAAAGCCTTATGTGAAGGTGTGAGTAATTAAAAAGTTTGTGTGGATAAACCTACAAAACCTAATTCAAGCTAATTGAGATTGGTTCTTTTAATGTGTTTTTCACAGGTGATAAACCGTGGCCTGCTGTTCAGTGCTACAGGAGCTGTTTTGGGAGGCTCCTACCTGCTCATTAAAGATCCTTCTCACATCAACAAGCTCATCATGCCTGCCGAGAAAATGTGGCACAGGCTTGTGGCTCGCTGGACCCCCTGAGCACCGGCTCTGATCTGACAGACAAGTGCAAAGACCGCAGCATAAAACACAAGAACTGAGATCCAATTTTAATTAGTTTCACTGCATCAGCTAATGAACATGACGAAGGCTCTGCCAGGAAAATTACTGTAGTGTAATAATGATTGTCTTAACTTATACAACTCATAATGATTGATAAAAACAACTTTATAATGTCCCACCAGTGTTTAACTGGTAATGGTTTGACCGAGGGAGCCCAACAGATTTAATTATTTTCATGTCGTTATCATCACTTGCGCAACTTTCAATGTGAAGACGACAAACAGTGAGTATTAAACTCAGGCAGTGGCTCAGGGAACGTGCTGTATGAGTGTATAAGATGCTTATACATGAATTGCAAATAAATGTCTTTGGCTCTGTTCCTCTCAACATCATCTAGTTTATGCACGATGACGGACAATATCAGCTAAGTCAATACATTCTTCAACCTACAATTTAGGTGTGAATTTTAACACTTGACGTACTTAAGTTATCGAACTTAGTAGTATACAGTTGCTTTACACACTCAGCAGTTACGGAGTAATGTGAACATTCATGTGATGACCACTTGATGGATGTAAGTCCAATATTTACTCTTCTTTTAGTTCTGTTTTTGGTCTCTACCAACTTCTGAGAGAAAAATCTGTCTCCTTTGCTGCTCTTACACTCCACTATGGTCACCAGGTAGTCGCTAATTTTGTCCGTTCTTGTGTTAACCGTTCCTGCTTCACCTCCTCGACCGTGGTCAGAAAGCACATGAGAGATTTGTTTACCTCCAGGGTCAAAGTAACCCCTCAACCCCAACACACGGGAGCTCCACTTGGTCTTGAGTAGTGGCAGCCTTTATTAACTGAAAAACTGTGACTTACACTGCACATTTACTGCTAAACTGATCACTTCACTGCTAGCTGTAGACCTGTTTTTCTGCTCAGCTCTGCTGCCTTCACTGTCACTATCACCTGCTCGCTTGTGCTTGCTTGATCACTCCCTCCATACATGCACACATACACACATTTCTCTGTCTCTTAAAGGAGCACAGCTGTCTGCTGTGGCCTAAAGCAACACTTTTACCCCTTTACCACCAATATAGAAGGCTTTTGAAAAAATATAAATTGGTTTTAAACCCAGAAACTTGTTTTTACTTTGATAAAAACAAGTATCTGCAATAAGATTAAAAAAAAAAAAAAAAAAAAAGCTCTCAGGTAATCAATGCGAACCGCCATCTTACTACAACTGTTTGCGAATTTGCGTTTCCTAGGATGGTCAAGGTATAATTATCCTGGTATTTTTACTATAACCCTAAATAGTCTCATTCCTCTTGCCAAAACCTAAGCAACCCACCCAACGAAGGCAACAAGCACCAGCTAATCAGAGGGAGAGTAGGGCGGGTCATTTCTTTGGCTATCCCAAGAAAACGCAAATTTGCCTCCTGATTACCCTCGTTGTGCATTGTGCAACGCCCTTTGTTTATGGCGCATCCTTGATTACGATGGTTTTGCCCAAAAAATGGTGGAAACGTGGGTTGTTTGGTTCAATAGATAGCACCGTGGTTCCAAGAACCCTAAACAGAACTAATTCAAGAACCAGGGCTAATTTGGTGGATAAGTGGTATACGAGAGTGGTGAGAGTGAACCAAAAACAGTGAAGTTGTGGGTTGGAAAGCTAAACAGTCAGCTGAAACTCACTATAAGACTCCCTTCAAGTGACCACTTTTACATTGTAACATTGTTTTCATGCCTCCATACCAGGACTAGGTTTTCAAGTTTGGCACAAACGTACATGTAATGTAATGTATTGAATTGTAACTGTGACAAGGTGGTAATTTTAGTTACATTATACATTACATTATAATTTGATACATTGTTATTAAAAAAATATTCCTTTAAAAAAATAGTTTAATATATCAGGAATGCTTATTCGCTTATGAATAATTAGTCTTTGTTTTTCTCTTTGGGAGCTGAGAAAAAAAAACAAGATACCAAACAAGTATATTTCCGTATTTTTTCCATAACCATTCATTAAAGTAAACAGTATAAAAACAAAGACCACTCACTCACTCAGTCACACGTCCACACTAACAAGGATATTATCAGCTATGGAAATCCATTCATCAAGTCTATTCATAGCTGACAGCCCAGGAGGTTATGAAAGGAGTGTCTCACTGGAGCATACTGAGGTCCCAGTCTCATCTCCTCTTATCTAATTACACTCCTGTAGTCTTCATACACATAAATCCACAATATGTCATTTCACAGTGACTGCTCCCCTCACCCTGCAGATTTAGATTAAAATCAGATATGGTACACAAGCTAGGTAGCTTAAAATAGGATCTCTTTATTGAATCCATACACAACAATGACAGTTTGTGTATCGTGGTTTATGGCTAAGGAGCTAAGGCTTATTTTCCATTAAACACACTTGCAGTTGGTTACCAACCAAAAAAAATCTGCTAACACATTTTGATCCATACTCAAGTCTTTAACACCGCTGGCCTCTAAAAACATAACACAGTTCTGCAGTTGTCACATAAACAGTGTGGCATATTTGACAAATAAGTGTGATACTTGTTCTAAGAGAAACATGATATTACTAGTTGTTAACTACATCAATATGCACTAATATCACCACAGTTGATGGTAGATGAGGATGTCACACTTTCATACTACCTGTTTAGACAAAATACTGTCAGGAAATAGGTTTAGCTCAGATCTTGGGCTGACAGTTGAATATTTACAAGTAGCTGTAAGAAGTCTATAACTGTGTAGACCAAAAAAGTCCAGGGAGGTCAGACAGGATTTTTTTGGCATGGATTTGCATGTTAGGTCCTAAGGCATACTGAGTGGTGGGGTGAGAAGTCCAGTCCTTGTGGATCACAATGGCCTCACTTGAATGACATTAACCTCCGCAGACTCTCTAGCCTTGGAGGTCACATCCAGTTGGTGGAAGTCATTGCTGGTGATGATGAAAACGATAGAGGAGGAGCTGAAAGTCACCCTCTTCTTAGGTCTGTCTCTGCTGTTGCATGACCCGGACATCACGATTGGTCGGATGGGGCGCCGCTGGGCCGGAGCCAGGGGGCGCTCTTTGAGACTGTGCTGGAGCCAAGAGAGCCGCGAGCACAGTAGCTGCAGCAAGCAGCGGCGGAACTGTGAGAGGAAGATTGACAGGAGAAACAGAGGGAGGAGATAAAATGACTGTATTTAACACCGTGGTGAAATAGCACCCTTCTCTCACTCATTTGTCTGTCAAAGAAATCAGCCTAGAATAACAGCAAACTAACACTCGTATAGGAGACAATTTTATCCTACAGACGCAATACATGCTGCTGTGCTAATTAAAGCTTGGACATTTACAGGAAAACATGCTATGATGCAGATTTTATTCTCATTTTGAAAAAGATCTTTTCCTGCATTTTTGCATTATTTTACCTCTGAAGTGGAACACTGCATACGTGTAATTGTGCAAAAATCTTTTCTACCAATTTGCAGAATTTCACCTATATAAATTGTATTTGTGGGGAAATTGAAATTTTTGCACTATTTTGTGTGAAATACTCCAATAAATGCTCATAAAAATACTACTTTCTTTTACAAATATTAAAATACTCCTGTTTTTCTACTCAAACCACAAACTGGAGCAGCACAAGAGGAGAACAAACCATCGCCCCTATTTCAAATGCCATTTATTTGCCCTTTCTGTCTATGTTAAATTCAGAATCCAGCTGTGGTCACTGGATGGGGAAAAGAGTTGAATGAACACACAGATATCTCCAGCAAACCAAATGTATTCTAAACCCAGGCAAAACATGGGCTCAGTGGTGATGGTTGAACATTTTCACTGACGTCACCCTCAGAGCAAGAAGGTAGTGCTGAAGATAACAGTTTACTGATGCCCAATTATTTGTAGGTCTCTAAGTTGACCCAGAATAGATAAGAAGTTCTTCACTGTAGTTTTCAATCTATTAGTTACACAACTTTAGGACTACCAACCTTTCTGCTCATGAACACGTAGATGAGGGGGTTGTAGGCTGTGCTGGACTTGGCAAAGAATGAGGGGATGATGGCCACTGTGGGAGAGACCATGTTCGTCCTGCCGAAAGCCTCCAACATGGACACAACAGCATATGGCGTCCAACACACCAGGAAGCAGGTAATCATCAGGAAAAACATAATGGCCACCTTCTTCTCATACCGCAAGATCTTGATGATCTGAACTGTCTGGAGGTCCTGGATGGAGCGCAGCTACAAGAAACAGGAGAGATAAGATGCTGTCATGAGGAAGGATGTTGGCCTAACTTTTACGGCAAGCTGTCTTGCGACCACCAGATTGTAGCTGGTTTGGATCAAAGTTTGTAGTTGAACTGGGCAATTTCTAGGTCTGACTATTTGACAGTGTATATTCATGTGAGTAAGGGCAGGTAGGAATACAGAAAGGTTTGTTAAAATACCTTAATGTGATGCCAAGATACTACGAGTCTGACTGTAACCCTCATGACCACTGTACACGACATGTTATTAAGGCTTAAAGTTACGCATAATGGAGGGCATGGCCACTTAGAGTGACAGGTGGGTGCCATCCATTTACATGTCCCTACTACAGTGAAAAAATGGCAGTTTTCAGTTTATCAGTTACAGAACTTTAGGACTATCACCCTTTCTGCTCATAGATGAGGGGGTTGTAGGCTGTGCTTGACTTGGCAAAGAATGAGGGGTAACATGACCATGGTATAACCCAAGATTCACAGAATATAGGCGTAGCCATAGCTGTCGCTATTTCAAGTATGTTAATTGTAACGTTTTGTTTGCCTAAAAAGGTCTTGTTCAGCATTTGGTTTTACTAAAAGACCTCTTCTTACTTTGGTAGAAGTTTAATGTTTTTCTTCTTCTATCCTGTCCTGCTAATGATCATGCGACCCCTCCCATTTATGTTGTGAACTCTCTCGACTCCAAGGTTAGGAACAACTAACTTAAATGATCTTGAATGCATTTTTGAATCCTATGCAACTTTATTGGAGTAAAACTGCAGTCAATTTCGGCACCGAGAATTGAGAATTTTGCACTGGCGTTTGGAACAACACAAGCTACAGAATTGGAGGTAGGGGATAATGCATCCTAAGAAACCATACTGCTGAACAGGAACAAGGAAACATGTACTTGTCTTGACAAGAAAAGTGCCATCTTTGTAATAACTGCACTGTCTATCTATAATGGAGACCAGAGAGGATCTACCCTCTTTCTTTGCATGTGGCATTTACTATGGAGATACCTTTAAAGCAAGACTATGTAACCTTTGCTGAACAGCAGCTTTTGTGGCTACAAGTAAAAATTATGGGATAATGGTAAACGAAAAAATGTAATAGCAGCATAAGTGGAGAAGAGTCAGAAAATCAGCAAAGGAATTTACCCACCCACAGTTTCTATTCAAGACCACACAACTGCTTTATTGTGTTCACGATGCAGCATTATTTCCATAATCCTGCTAACGCTGTAATACCTCAGTAATACACTCTGTGTCAGACACTTTCTACTAGATAACACACTTCAGATAAAGTGATGAGAAGATAAAGCATTTCCTTAAGTCTTTCTACACAGTCTTTGCCAGCAGATCATCACTGTAAGCTCTTATTTCTATCATGAATTCATAAGCTATGTTTTTATTTATGTTCTCTACTTCTTATGAAGTCATGATCTATTTCCATTTTAATGTTCTCCAGGTTTTTAGACACCAACGGTGAGATTGTCTGGCTTTGCCAAAGCAGGCTGCTTTTCTATCAAGCCAAAAATACTCTGTCGGGTTCAGAGTACTTCGCTTTGAAGATTTTCAGAGCATCTCCCAAAATGCTATGACGTGCAATGAGTCCTCCCAGGCTTCTGAGGTGTTCAGGGAGTTTTGTGGTACTCTAACACTTCACAAAGTTGTGAATTAATAAGGAAGGAGAGATAGCAGCTGCACCAAACTGTGATGCAGACAGACATCTGGGTCATTTATTTAGAATGGCATATTGTTTTTCTAATTTACACATTTGCTTACAAACTCTCCTGTTTTAACACTTTTTAGCAGCAATCTGCTCAATGGTACACACAGATGAGGATGATACAGGCAGAAATGGATTAGAGAATCTTGTGGCTCCCCAATTTCTATCAGACACACTTTTAAATGCTTAACCCTTATCCTCACACCCTGCTTACATCAAATATTACCAGGCTGTCTTCTGGGACTGATTCATTTTATTTTATTTTTTATTTATTTGTTTATTTTTATGGGACAGAACATATTAATGAACATTAACAATGTAAATATGTAAGAGATTGTGGCCAAGCGGCTAATTTCCATCCCTTGTTCCATTGGCAGGTAGGAAAGAGAAGAGAGAAAGGGAAGGACATCAAAGCAAGTAGAAGTATAACAGAGAAGAATAAGGCATGGCATAACAACAAGACATGATAATGACAGAGCTGACAGTGTAGCTGAGCTGGGGACAACATTATATAGTTAGTGAAATTCTATTGCACCATTGCCCATACAGTTATAAAGTGTACGTCTTTATCTGAGACACTTAAGGGTTCTGTTTACAACATTCAGAACATTAATAAAGCAGCTAACACGTACCTGCTATGTTAAGATACAGTGGAGTAACAGCATCTTGAGCAGCGACTGAAGTCACTCTACCTCTGTGTGTGTTGTAATTCGAGCTTCTCTGTTCGTTGTTGGGGTAGCCGGTCCGGCCATGCATGCATGTTAGTGCATATGAGTCCCTGTGTGTGTATCCAGGCACCTAGCTAATCACTGCTGCTCTACGTTGCAATCATGCGACGGTTACTGTCAATTATGACAATGACGTTGTTGCAAAAGTGTAACGCCAACCCCCCGGTTTCCCCCAAGGCAAACACCATTAGCTCTGTCAGCACTGTTGCTGTTGTTAGCCCTGTTTGCACTGTTATTTGCTACCGGCCAGCTAAGCCACCTCCATGTTGAGAACTGTGTTCAGGTAATCCCAGCTCAGCTTGTGAATCATAGATCATGAACAGCGCCTTTAAAGGCTGCACTTCTAAGTAAAATAAGCTTTCCAATGCTTTCCACTGTACAAGGCTCAATCTATGATAAGAGAGCCCGTGATGAAAGAGGAGTGAAAGGCAGCACTCGGTCAGTGAAGGTCAAGGACTTTCATTTCATTAAAATGAAAATCCAAAGGAATCTGTTAAGTCTGTATCTGTCTGAAAGTAATAATGTTTTAAAGATCTTTATACTCTGCATACTACTAATACTTTCTATCACCTCTGTAATTAGAAAAGGCCAAACTTCTAAAAAAAAATGTGCTTGTGCAGAAATTCACAGTATGAAGTTTCTAACTCAGTTTAGGCTTTAGTTGAAGTGGCAGCTAATGTACAAAAACTGAATGAAGTTGAAGTGATAGTTAAAGTGGAAGGGCTGAAAGAAGCTGCGTCATCAGATTGAGTGTTATGAATGAAGTTGAAGTGTCAAAGTTTAAGCAAAGGGAAGTTAAAGGAAAAGTGCTGAAAGGAGTTAAAATGTCAGATGCAGTGTAGGTGATAAATGAACCTGGAAGTCAGTTAAAGTGGAAGTCCGGAAATATAAAAGGGACAGCTCATGTGTATACACAAAATGATAATGGCTGTGTAAGTGTCAGCTGAAGTGTTAGTGCTAAAAGCGGCTGGAGAAAATTGTGTATGAACATTAAAAGTTGTGGGAGGTTGCTGTTTGAAGGGGAAGACCTGAGACCTGAAAGGGTTTGAAGTGTAATCAAACTGTATGTGATTAAAGCAGTTGAAGCATCAGTAGAAGAGCAACAAATGAGCAGTTAAAATGTCTGGCTGTGGTATAAGATCTGAAAGATTTAAGAGAAAAAAAAGTTTAGGTGCCGCATTGAGATGTAATGGTACAATACCAAAAACTTACGGTGCGATATTATGATGACGAAAGGTCCATGATACAAAATTTATCATGATATTAGAAAACAAAGAAAAATTATGACTTGAATAAATGTAATTCATTAAATAATAAGTCTGATGTGTACATTCGCAATTTTCTCCTTGGGTCTGAGCCTGTCTCTGAGAGTTTGTCTTCTTCTTGACTTGATATTGCGCCCTCTGCTGTTCAAACAAAAATAATACAATCAGGGCTTGACAAGCTTTTTAAAAGGAAAAATAAATAAAATCAATAGGGATTTGGACAGTTATCACACTTAATTAACTTAAAATCATATAATTAGCAAATTATTACAGGACTGGAATGATTCAAACTTAAATAGCTTTTTATTGTGTGTTTTGCCTGGCACTGCCACACCTTCAGAAACACAGCCTCTGACTGTTCAACAGACTCAACCCAAAGCATCATGGACGGCCAGTGGATGCCTAACAACAACAATAACTGTTTTCATCTTGGAAACATAGACAAATAATCACAGAAGATATTCAGTGTTGGATTTATCATTATGGATTTATTATACAAAGTTGTTGCAGTCCGAGGCTGGATTACAAAGCTTCTGAAAGGAATACGATTGCACTGGAGCCCTTGTTGGAACGGCACGACTGTTAGTTTCTGAGCAAAAAAAGTAAGGCAGTCACATGCAGCGTTCCAGAAATATCTAACGTCTCTAACACTATGTCGTGTATGACATCATCAGCCCCAGAGTTAATGTCCATAGTGTCCAGAATGTCAGATGGTTCTCATCAGTCCTTTTCAATGTTTGGTGATGAGACAGACTTGTGTACGCAGCTCGGCTGGAAAAGCTCTGCTTCAACTATGCAGTACGCAGGTTATTTTAAGATGACGTCATATTAGACATCACTTTTGTATTTCACTTGCCCGATCAGACAACTGCATGAGGCGTTCCACTTCCCTGAACACAGAGTTCACTTGCCCCAGAAAAGCGATGTTGTACCCTGACAATTTTCGACAAGGAGAGAATGCGGCTATATGAGCAAAATAACCATGTAATATCTTGGTAGATTTCACTGCAGTCCCACGACACTATCAAGTCTTTTTTTAATCGCAACATTGTGAAATTTGATATATCTTTACATCTCTAATAGTAGTACATAAGACTTTTTACAGTTACATCTGTAATTATATACAGCTCGAATGGGCCAAGATGGAGTTTTATTAATTCAAGCATAACATTTAGTGAGGGAGGAACACAATCACCAGTTTCTACATTCATCTTTAATGTTTCCTCCCCAGATTTGGGTCTAAAGATTTGGATCAACCACCCTCCTTTACAAGTCTGTGTAATTCATTCTGTTTATTAGTTGAACTCATTCATAATTTATTAAATATCCAGACAACTGAAAAACATGTCTTACCATTTGCACTGTGTAGAGTATGTTTCCATAGCAGTAGATCATGATGCCCACAGGCACAAAGAAACAGGCCAGGAGGAAGAGGAGGATGAAGGAGGCATCATTTGGGTCCTTAGATGTCCAGTCAAGGGAGCAGCCCAGCTGGTGGATCTCCAATGTGTACCGGTTCCACCCCAGCAGAGGAGCCCCCGTCCAGGCCAGCGAGTACAGCCAGATGTGGCCAATGGCCCGCCATGCCCAGGGGAAGTCCACCACCTGGGCATGGACCACCCGGATGTAGCGTTCATAGGCCAACGCTGCCAGGGTCATGATGGAAACAATACCTGTCAGCAGAGGTAGAGAGACAGCCGCGCTGAGTAATGCAGGGCGCTCGCTGCAGGATCTGGGTCAGTGGCTACTCAGCGTCTCTTTAGACTGAATGAGTTTCATCACTCCATGTATATAAACAGAATTCTGAACATCTTGGTCTTGAACATCACATTCAATCGTTTGTTATGATTCTTGAACACTCACAAAGAAGAGACTCTTGCTGCCCACACACTCACACACCTCTACGACCTGTACACGGCCTGCTTTTCCACACAAAGTGAAGACGTTTGGTTCTCAAGGTGCCTTCTATTCAAACACATTTGAAGCTCTTATGTTTATCTTGTGCATCATTTTGTTCCCATATATCTGCAAGTCTGAGTCAAGGTACAATATCTAAAATCCGTTCTGCATGTTTTTAGTCAACACACATCACACACACCCACATAACCCATCCAACTGCATACTCCGATATCCTGTTTGCTTCATTCATCACTTGATTAACGGGGGCGACACAGATAAAGTGTCTATGAACACACAAACAAATTCCAAACACATTACACAGTTGCTTGTTTCAGGTGATGCACTCAGCTTGAGCCACAGCCACCCAGCTAGAGTTTCAGCAGGATTAACGTGCATTGACAAAGCTGCCAGGGTTTATCACTGCACCCCCTGTGCTTGTCGGACACACTGACACCAGCCTCCTCTGAGGAAAAACATATGATAAGGGAGAGAGATGACGACATGTTTGAGAACAGAGGACAAGAGGACACAGACAGAGATACCTGATTTATTTTTGCATGCTTCGATTTTTATGTTACAACTTGTGTCAGGGGAGAGCTATATGTTGTACTCATCCTATCAGGTGCAGGGAGCCAGGTTGTCCAGTGACGTTCATAGCAAATATACGTGAGTGTGTGGGCCAAAGCAGCAGGACGCCACATCCTTTCTGCTCAATGTCATTTCAATGACAGAACAAGGCATCTTGAATTCCGATAACAACTATAAATCTGGATGTAAACACTTACTTTATACATTAATTCTCCCTCTGACATATTTGCAATGCAAACCAGATCAACAAAGTCAGTGTTGCAGCGTTGCAAACCACATGACAGAGGCAGGAGAATATGCTCTGTGGATCATGTACAGAGATGCCAATGTCAATGAAAGGACAATAAGAACACAGACAAGAGCCGTCGTCCAGTGGATCTCTTTGTTTAGTTTGCTGATGAAGCAGCCAAAGCTTGAGGCTTCACTCTAATGAGCTCATTATCACACATCCACCCTTCCTGAGCTTTAATTCCTACAGGGGTGGGACCTGGAGAATGACCCTGACTGTTCATTCACACTTCACTGCTGAACACTGGTGCTGGTGATAAATGGACAATGATATTACAGTAAAATGGAAGCTGTGGGCGCAATGTAGGTGACAAAAACCTTTCTCCGCATAAAGCAACGACCTGCACAATATGCTGACTGTACATTAAAAAACACATACTGTCAAAGAAAACAGTATTTAATTGGATTGGATTCAAGGTCGTTAGATTTCACTGCAGCTCAGTGTGTGAGAAGACTAAAGGGGCAGAAAACCATTTTTGAGTTTCAGTGATTCAGTATTTCAACAATCTATAAATAAAGTGTGAACAAGAGGGAAAAGTGTCACCTTTTTAAACAGCTTGTGAAATATGTTTTGTCATGCGTAATCTGTATTGTGAATGAGCTCATCTCTGGCTTCCACGTAATTACAAGATATTAAGATGCATATTCTGAATTATAGCAGAATTGTAATATTTTTGCCTGTAACGAGAAAGAAATAATTAAGAGAACTAGGGGTAAACAGTTTAATAAATATGTTCAGAGTTGTTTTAGAAAATTAAAAAAAATGTGACAAAATTAATGTGACAATATTAATACATTTTAAATAAATGTTCACTTTTTTACTCACCAAATAAGCTGTTGCTGAAGCCGTCCCACACGCATGTCGCCTGGCTCCAGGTCCAGCCGCCTTTGACGCACGCAGCAAACGTAAAGTTTATTCCGATGACAGAAACCAGCAAATCACTCAAACTTATGTTGACCAGCAGCAAATTAGTGGGCGTCCTCAGCCTCTTGAATTTACAGTAGAGTATGATGACAACAACGTTGTTACAGAAGCCGAACACTCCGATGGTCCCGATGGTGAAGGCGAGAAGTTTATAGGTGCCAACTGCAAAAAGGTAATGTTCTGTACTTCTCTCCGCTCTGGTTTCGTTGGCAGAATTCATTGCGTGGATAAAAACTTGGTGTCCAGCATTGTGCTGCGCGAGGTGTATGAGCGCGCGTCCTGGGCACGAGACACTATAGGGTCCACAGCGCTCCTCCACGCGCTCCTCCACGCGCTCCCCGCGCCGCTCATTCAAACCAACCTGAGACTGCTGAAAGTGGGTCAATGTACCATTGTCACATTACACGTATTATACACGGTGTATTTCCGGCTATGCTTTCAAAATAAAATACTTTTTTGACCTACATGTTTGACAACGAACACGAGCCATAGTATGTATGGCACTCAGAGTTTAAAAAATACATAGAGGAAGCATGTGAAGAGCAGCGTTTCTAAAGTGGCATTACAAAAATAATACAAGTACAAATGATGCAGAATTTGGCTCGTATTTTATATTGTATTTTATTTTGAAACCAAAGTCGCCAAATATTCTCCCGTTTTATTCTGACTAACTGTGGCAAAATTGATGTGACCCTCGATTTAATAAGAGTGATGTGGCTTAATTAAATTATTAAATTACACCTCCACACAAGACTGCATTTTTTAACCTATTTTCCATAATTTACACATAGTGTTTTTAAATGTTAAATGCATTTGTGACTGCAGATTACATTCATTTGAGGCATTTTAATCGACACTTGGAAGCTGCATAAAATTTCCAATCATTATCATATATAATCATAGAAAAAAAGGAACACTCTTTGCAAACTGTTCTGGCTACTGAAAAGACTGAACAATAAATGCCTGAATCTTTTAAACCTGCAGCATGAGGGACATAAAGCATGTTTTTCACACCCCACCTACTCACTGGAACCTCACAGGTGAATCTAATCATGCTCCTGCCAGTATGAAATACTTATGGTGTGTGTTTTTATTATAGTGATAACCCATTTTTCAGAAGGGGTGCTTGAATAATGATAGTGGAGTGTGTGAAAAACAGGACAGGAGGCATCAGAAAGGAAAAAAAATAGGCATTTCCAGAATCCAAAGTGCCATGGGTGTTGATCGTTACCATTGTGGGAAGGCCTGGCAGTGGTCAAACCACTTCTCAACCCAGCAGACCCACAGTTTTGCATGCACTAGGCATCAAAATGACGACAACTCAATAATTGCTGATTTTGTGGCTGCACCTCCTGTGACATTTTGAGGTGCTCTCCTTGCACCACACATCTCGCCTTGTGTCCACACAGAAATGTCACTTTCTGTGAGATGTTGGATTCCTGCAGTGACGTTGTTTGCGTCTGACCTCATTTCTCGGTGCCCTACAGGTTGATTCAAAATAGCAGATCTCTCTCGAATAAAACGAGATGTGAGTGTGTGAGTTGGAGAAGTGACTGACACATGGATTCTAGGAGGTTTTAATTATGCTTCGGGGAATTGTGCTCATCCACTTGACGCACTTGTGATGTTCATTCATAGTTTGAAGGTTATTTAAGGTAGGATTTTGCTGCAGCCTGACACTATGATAAAATTTGTTCTCTTTCATATCACAGGTGCTGTAAAAGGGAAGTGTGGGAGCTGAGGTCAATGGCTCATTTTTCTGTCACTTGTCACACACTGCTCCTATATTGACCTCGCAGTGTAGTAATGCTGCTGAGCTGGAAAACAGTTCCATCACCATTGGTCCATATATGTATTAAAAATGGGTCAACTGCAATCATCAGAAAGAAATATTCAAATTATGTTGTAAATGTCAGAAATTGAACATGTTTTATTGACAAGAGATCCTTCATAGCTGTCTGGTACTGCATGTTCTCTGGAGGCGTCATTTTCTTGTGCTTCTTTCCTGCTGAAATAATCTCCATAAGTACTTAAGGACAGATGCTTAATTGGGTTTCCTCTTTGTTTTTTTATCTCTGGTCAGAGTTTCTGCAACTAGGTCAAGCTTCCAATCAAAGCATTTCGCCCTTATTTTTCCATCTCTCTCTCTCCTCCCTTTTGTTTGTCATTCTCAATCTAAGAGACAATGAACATGATAGCTTCTATTGAGTGAAGCCTTCTGTGCGTATGAGTCTCCACTCTTTAGCAAAGCACATCTGCTTGCATGCACACAAGCAACCACTGCTGTGCCCCCTGAGATGCAATTACTGTAGCATTACACTCAACTGTGCTGTGATTTGGCTCTATGATGAATTTTTAAGTGGCTTTTCACTGTCACAAACATCAGCACTTTAGACATGACAAGGCAAGTTCTACCCCCTCCCCATTAACACATAATTCAATATCGTTATGTCTTCATTGATCATTTCCAGCCGTGTTGCCAGGGTTCACTGAGGAAATTGCTGTCTGTCTCTTGTGAACGAGCTGTGGAGCTCCAGAGAGCAGACGATATTCAGTACCTGTGAGCTTATTCAATCATCACAACCACCTTTATGCGTGACCACACAGCTGCAGGCGAAAGTTTACTAACAAAGTCCTTGACAGATCCTGACTAATTTCCCTATGGCCCCGCAAAGAGCTGAAGTAGCACTGTAGGAGCCTACTGACTTACATTCAGACCACATTCATTGTAACAGCATCTGGTGTCTGTCCCTATTTTAAGTCAGCAGTGTGTAAGATTTAGGGGGATTCAGTGGTGTCTAGCAGTGAGGATTGCAGGTTGTAACCAGCTGAAACTTCTCCCAGTTAGAATTCCATCACTGTTAATTGTTCAGGCGTTTCTCCAAATTATCTGCAGAGGTCTCTTCATCTCCAAAACAAATTGGTAAGAACACTGAATAAAGCAGTTTCACATTACAAACGCTGTTAGGCATGTCGGAGACAAGCTGCTACATCAGCACCTGCTAATGTGTGCTCACTTTTTTGTTTGACAGCCTAATCTGTGCTCACCTTATTTCTGATCCAGATTTTCAGGCATTTTTTTACCCTGAGCCGAATTATTGCAGAGGTCTCTTCCTCTCCAAAAACTAATATACCTGGGTATTTGAACTATAAAAAGACTGAATGAAGCAGTTTCATGTTATAAATCAGTGCTTCTGCGGTGCTGTTTATCATGTCAGAGACTGGCCGCTAGCCCAGCACCTGCATGTGCTCACCTTTGCCCCTGACATTTTAAGATCCAAATGCTAAGGGTGTTTTCACCAGGGGAGGAATTATCCACAGAGGTCTCTTCTTCTATAAAACAGGCAAACTCAGTGATTTGAACCCCTAAAAACACTGAATAAAGCAGTTCCAAAAATCTGTGTTTTTCCGACTTTTTCATCACGAAGGGGCCTCTAACTACAGTGGTTGACATGAAAACATGAACAGCTCTATCTAGAGCCAATGTTTGGTTTGTCCATTTTGGGCTACTGTAGAAACATGACAGTGCAACATGGCGATCTTCATAGATGAGGACCTGCTCCCTATGTCAATATAAACAGCTCATTCAAAAGTAAAGACAAGAATTATTATTATCAGTTGATTGTACACTAAAAAACATACTTATTATATTTAATTTCTGTCAATATAGCCCCCTAAATCCTACACATTGGACCTTTAAATGTTGAGTAGAAATAATGCATGTGCCCTAAACATTCTCTCAAATATCTGTGTCATATCATCCTGTGCTCTCACTGAGGGATTAACAGAGCAGAATGCGAACTTTGAAGTTGAGGACAGGGGATGGTGGAGATGTAATGGACTGCTGTGCGTGCCTGAGTTGATCGAAAGTGTGCTTTTAGGTTTTCACATCTGTTTTCACCTTTTTGTAGCAGCTAAAGTGCTCGTGCGTGTCCAGGCTTGCTGTTGGATTTGAATTGTTTAATTTATTGGAAGTAGGTAGTGAATGTAAGAGGACATTTCTCTCTTAGGATAGTGACTGTCCCTGTCATTATCACACTTGGCGTTCAGTGATGGAGACATTTACCATTACATATTATCATTCCTCCTGACTGTCACTGGAGAGTATATTTGAGAAATTGCCAAAGGAGCCCTGCTGTCTGTCCGAGGAATAAAAATGTGTGAATGTTTGAGTCCTGCAGCATCTTTGTCTTTGACATGTAAAAGATACATCCAAGGTTATTCCTGTGTAAATGAAATATAAAATCATCCACAACAAGTTATAAGGTTGTTGAATCAGCCAGAAATGTGTAATTTCCAAATTTCTGTGACTGAAGAACAGAGATAAATAGTGGCACATGCAATGATGTGCACATGTGCATGGTTAGTCAGTGAGGAGACAATGTCAGGATTTTCCCCCTGAACTAGTTTAATGACTTTGTTCTGATGTTTTACACGAGACCCAAGTCAAATTGCATGTGCAGCTACAAGGTCAGACAGAATTAAACTGTAATCACAGTGAGTCACAGATTGGTGGCCCAATTCTGCCCCTGCAAAAAGCAACTTAATTATGGTGGGCAATGATGTCAGCCGCATTCAAGAAATAATCTTTTAAAGGGATTCAGAGGAGCAGACACAAGATTAACACGCTAACCTTTGTGGTGCATCTTTACCATGAATAATTCATTACGATAAAACATATCTTACTCCCGCAGTAATTGGATAAGATAAGTGTATGTGTGTGTGTGTGTATGTGTGAATAAGCATTACATCAGAGCTAAAGTGTCACAAATATAAAAGAAAGCAGGCGTAAACATGTGGTACATAGAGACACAAAAAGATTATCATTGACACTGAGATGTGCAATTCTACGAGCCACAGTGGAGCAGAGGAAGTATTCTTGGATGCTTCAGATCTATCCCCCTCCCCCCTTGGAGCCCCCCCCCCCCCAGTGGAGGCACAGATCCAAAAAGGTTTTGTTGTCAAGCTGGTGTCTGGTATTGCACCCAGTGAGCTTGGCCAATGTTGTCAAGCGCTGCCAGAGGGATGTAGAGCAAATGCAATGGATTTAAAGCTGCACTAATCAATGTTGTACATGTTCATTTTCATTGATCAAATGGCTTTGTTACATGAAATGGGTCATGTGTAGTAATGAACCCACAGGGCATTATTACCCAACTCTGCAGTTCACAGTTTTAGCCTTCTTTAGCTAAGTGTTTTGGTTTGACAGCTCCAAAACTCCACTCTCATTGACATTAACAATGCTAATAATAATAATAAACATTTTTATTTATAAAGTGCTTTTCAAAACAGAGTTACAAAGTACTTTACATGTCAGTAATTAAAACAGACAAGATATGAAAACAACAACGTTTTAAAGAACTGATAAAAACACTTTAGTATATAAAAAAATGAGGAATAAAGACAGTTGAATGAACTTAAAATTCAAATAAAATCAGATCAGGGAAGGCTCTTATGTCTTAAGAGGGGACTTAAAAGAGATCACTGACTTGGCTCGGTTCAGCTGACATTGTTTTCTGTCATAGCAGGTTAAAGCTCTAATAAATTAACTACACCCCATAGCCAGCACTAAACCACAGCTTTACAAAGTTAGCGACTAGCTGGCAACATACTGGAGAATTTTTGCAGTTAAAGAATCAGTCATTTCCGACAGTTAGTGGAAAGCAAAACAGAGCCAAAAGGAGAGTGGATATTGGATTTATACATTTGTCTGTTGGCCAGAAAATCCAGACTCCAAATGAACGCTATGTTCCTCAGTGTATGAATAGGTAATTGCTTACTAATACATAGGCCATATAACTTTATAAGGGGATAATATATCAAGGTGTTTGTCTGCTCTGCTGCCCCCACGTAGCCAGTAAAATAATTTAAAGGAACTCTTTGTGATAATGAAGAACATATTTATGATCGGAGTCTGGGGTGGGATTGTCTGCGCACGGTTCACAGCATGAGAAGGTGACAAGAGCCAGGGGCTAGCAGCTAATGGTGCTAACTCCATAACTAGTGCAAACAATGACAATAGTGCTAACAGAGCTACAGTGTTAACCAGGATGGGGAACTGGAAGATGAGCATTACACTGAAAACGCTGTGGGTTGGTACAGTGTAATCTGCTGACACACCCACAGGGACTCACATGTGCTAACATGCACGTGCAGCAGGATTGCCTACCACAACAAACCACAGAAAAGCTTGGATTGCAGCACACACAGAGGAAGTGTGACTTCGTTCTCTGCTAAGGTCGCTACTCTGAATGTTGCAAACAGGTCCTTATATGCAGCTTTAATTTGAGAAACAAAAAAGTAATAATCAGAAGTTCATCACCATATCAGAAAAGTATCATTAAATAATAATAATAAAACAGTGTAAATAATTTGTCTCCCATCTTCTATGGAGAAAGCAAGATAAGATAATAAAATCTTTCATCAGATTTGGCACAGTTAACCAAATGAGGAGTGAAACACCCTTATGTAAGCTTGGTAAATAATTACTCACATCAAAAGAGTCATAATCGATAATGTGAAAGTGTTCACTCTTCCCTATACAGTACTGCATACGTGAGGTTGTTGGTTTGTTCACAAATGTTTATAGATGACAGTATCTGCTTTATGCTTTAAGTGGCCTTGAGCTGCATCTGTGTTTCAAAGTGAAGGAATAGATTTATACTTGTTTTTTCCTCCACACGCACATTTGTCAGACTCCTGACCTACATCTCATCACAGACAGTTTGAAGCTGTAATGTCTGTGCACCAGCACTTGCTTTTGTGCATGTCTATCCTTTTTGTTGGTCTCTCTTTTGAACGCTGATCCTTCCCCCCTCCTCTCAAATGGTTTTTCACCTTGCCCTCTGATGTGGCTGACATTTCAGATGATTTTTTAGTATATACTGAAAACTGTTTGAATACAAACGATGACTCACATACCAGTGCATGGTAAAAGTGTCATACAGTAAGTTTTATCTTTGCTGTTGGGCTTTTATATGCCTGTAGACATAAAACCATTCACCACACAGACACCCAGTGGGACCTGTCAGTGTCAGCTGTCTATTTTCTGCTCAACTCAATCAGCCTGTCTCCTCACCTCACCGCTGGGTAATCTCATGCCAGTCAAGTGCTGCTTTCCAAATCTGCAATAAGAATAAGAGAGTTCATATTTATCTCAGGCTAACAATCCTGCAGTGGTCATCGTTTTATAAGCACCAGCTTTGCGGACGACGTCCCCTCACCTTGCTCTGAAACATGCACCGCAAGCAGCACTTCAGTGTCATCTTCAATGTCCTTTGCTGTCACGGTGAGAAACATCACATTAATTGGATGGATGCCCCCAACACACACAGGCATGTGAACATCATTATAATAAGCACCTCATCATGATTTAATTTATGAAAAGTCATTTATGAATTCAAAAGCAGAAGTAGTTTTAGCAGAGGCCAAAAATGTAAACTCTGTACAGGAGTCTGGAGCAGGCTCTCCTGAGGAATTGTGGCTATTTAAAATAAATGTATTAAGATTTCACAATGAAGTTGCATAATTAATGTCAATCTGAATTATCTTCTGTACTGCAGGTCAGGCAATCACAGCACCCCAGTCATTACATTAGATGTGGTAATTTGCATCTAAAGCCCCCTGCTCAAGGCACCTTACTAAATATGACTCTATTTACAGACATAGCAACATATAAATCAACATAGATTCAGAGGAAAATTGCAAAAAGTATGTTGTAATAAGCATTACACAAAGTTAATGCCCCATTAGCTTATAATTGCTTTGGTGCAAGCCTTCAGTTTAAACTAATGGTTTAATGTTACTGTACTCCAATAAAATGTGGTGGTCAGGTCTGGAGAGGTTTGGCTTGTTGACATATTATCAGCAGTTACTGTAAATACACTCTTAATATATTGGAATTGCAGTAGCAATCATATTCTTGCAAAAAAACCTCCTGCTAGGATCTATTGTATTGTATCTGGCAAAAATGAAGCAGATATAAACACATTAAAATAGAAAATAAGCAATCAAAAGGTTAACAGATTGACATTTTGGGAAAGACAGTGATTCATTTCCCTTGGGAGCATGGTGCTGTGCCAAGGTTTATAACAATATCCACCCACCAACACTTCTTAATTTGATGAATCATCATATTGGGCTTGAAATAGGGAAATCTTAGATCTGGTTGAGATTCTCCAGACGTCACCAAAGATCAGACATGAAGAACAAATTTATTGTTGCCATCTGTGGAAACCCGGAGCTCTACGACTCAATGTCAGTACTGTACAGAGATGAAACAAAAACAAAAAGGAGAGGGCCTGGACAAAAGTGGGGGAACCCATAGGACTACATGGTAAGTTCTGAAAATATGTACCCTATTCATTACTTGTGTGAGCTATTTTGTTGAGTTGCCTCATTGCAAAATGCTTAAATCAGGCTTTTACCGTGGAAGGTAAACAATAGAAAGAGTGAGCAGTAACAGACTGCCGTGGACATTGTGAAAAATAATAGAGTGTTGCTGTCTTGGTTTATGGTTCAGGACACGAAGCATCTGTGTTCACTATGTTTACACCAGCTAAATCCAGCCTGTTGATTGACTCTGCTTCTGCCTCATTGCCTCCACTGATGGACCTTCTGTGTACCTTTTGACTAGTAAAGACAGTGTTATTTTACCCAAACTGCCTCCAGAGTCGTGTGTTTGAGTTCACTCTCACCTGGTTCACCAGTTGTTACAAGATGCTGCCTGGCTGGAAGTGAGTTGGGAAACAGGCATGGAACACAAGAAAATTCAGAAAGTACCAATAACATCAAATTCTACTGTATCTATTAGCAAGGTAGCCTTCTGTGTGCGTCACACCTGGCACTGTCCACATTCAGCATGAATATCAGCAGGCGATGGCCACTTGCCTGCATCACCTACATGTGACCATGAGGAGTATAGAATCAGCAGGTGAAGTCAAGATGAGCTTTTGTAATGACCATTCACATGAGCTCCTCTCATTCCCTTTAAAAGCAGCAACAGGTGAAACACAGTGAGAAGCTGAGGTCGCTGAGTGAGAGAAATAAAGATAAGTTAGTTATGAGGCACCTGAAGTTTCAAATTAAGAGGTAACAGCCCAAAATTTAATCAACCATAAGTATGGTGTCAATGGCAGGGTAAAGAGGCAGCTGTCAATAATTTTAAATCCAGTAGCTATAACTGAATATTTAGCCAGGCCTGATAAATTAATTGTTGTGCTGCATAAACATGACCATAGGCAGCTGTTGTGACTGAATGAAACTTTTAAAAACACTGACGTCTGGACTTTTTGTTCTGTGTCCATAAAGCATTGAGTCTATCATATCAGAGAGCTTTGCCAAACTTTGCTTCCACATTTTTTAACTTCCTCCTCCTCAACAGCCTCTGTCTTTGTTTGAGTTCCTACTCCAGCTTTTGCCTCGACTGTTGGCTGTGAGACAAAACAGGATTAGGCTTAACAGACACCACATTTCTCTCTTCTGCCTGATTGACACATTCTCACAATGGCACGTTAGTTTTAATCCTCTTCAGGTGTCTTTACTTTGTTCTATTCTCCTCGCCTGAAATGAATATTCATTGCTCTGACAGTGCATATTTAGGTTTTTTTCTTTTCTTAACAAAAATAATTTGTTTCTTAGTTGAGTGCAAAATGATTACGGGACATTGTCTTGCAGCTCTGTTTCTGTTGCTCAGACTGTGTGAATAGGGACCTCAGTGTGCAGTGAGTAGTGATGACAATAGAGATTATCCTACTTATAATATACATGCTGTACGTCTCAATGACTTCTGCATACCTCCAGCCCCCACTGAACACAGAGGCCAAACTAATATTGACCCTCTATCAAACTCCTGGTGAGACAGCTGACCAGCAAGAGTAACAGAGCGGAATAAGTTGTGTGAGGTGCGTGGTGTATTCAGACACAGACTTCTTAGACTATAGCCAATCACAAATATATACTGAGCAAAGCAGTGATAATGAAAAGGGAATAAAAACACAAATTGGTATCCTAAAAGGATGATTTGAATTATATGTGTGGGATAAGAATTAAAATATTATGAGCTGACATTTAGAAGATTTTCAATTCAAAACTATGAAGCTAGAAAACACGTATTCATTACAATGTATTCAAAAACAACAAGAACAAAAACATTATTGTATTTTACTGAGATTGCACAGTCTGGTTCATCTCAACTGCTGTAGTGGAAGGTGTAATCACAAGCCTCAGTTTTTGCTGGCAGGAGTACAGTAAGCAGATGGTATTCTACTGCATATTTTATAGTTGTCACCATTATCACCATTGTACCATATTGTCAGTGTAGCACTGTGAAATCGAAAGTTAAAAGGTTATAGCAGGAAAGATGAGAAACAGCCAAGCACTGGGACTGCAAAATCCAGGATTTGTGTACATAAGTTTCAGACAATGAGACTGTCCCTCCCTAAAAACCACATCATAGGTCGTTTGTACAAGCAGCTTATTACGATCCACATTTATGTTTATTGTTAGGTGGTGACCTCTAGTGGCCATAGCAATTATGATGGGAGCAAAGATGATTGTCATGTGACATAGTATAAAGAGCGACAAAGTCCACACAGTGAGGAGGTAAGATGTGAATGGGTCAAACAAACACAGGACTTTGCACCAGGAGATTGCTGTTTGTGTCCCATGTGAAACCAAATCCCAACACTGAGCTATTTTAACTTACGCACATACAAAACATCATGTTACGTAACTCCACATCGTCACATTTTGTACTGAACGTTACTTGGCTATGTGACATTATCTGACAATATGACGTTAATGTGGGGCACTAATTTAGGAAACACTCCTCCGGGCCGAACTGCAGGGTTGGAACAAATTACCTGTGTGGGTAGTAGTTAAGTAAGTGATTTGGTAATTTTTTTTTCTGTGCCAACAGTGTGCCCTCTCCTGTATGTGTACAGTATCTCACTCACTTGAGTTGCAATGTATATGATTCAATTGGCTGAGTAGCACATGAAATGATTTAACGCATGGAATCGGTCTGTACGTTTCCTGGCTGCTAAATGAGTACTACAAATGCTGCACCAGTTAACATAGACACGCTTTGTCAAATATGTATTATTTCTCAATAGTTTATTGGTTATAGGTCTGGGTCTGGAGAGGACTGCATCTGGGTCTGGACCTGGGAGCAGGAGAGGGATGGCAGGTGAACAAGGGGGACACATTTGGTTCATCCTGCTAACAAGGAGGATGGCGTCCCCCTTATGGGGTATCGCGTATCGGTCATGTGGGTTGGAGGACTTGTTACAGGCAATATAACAGTAATTTCTTTTCAACCAGGATTCTAGGTGAATCACAGTGGAAGTGACGCACTGGACCTCTGAAAGTGAGATGACTGTCACACAGTGACTGGAGCAGGAAAGGTATTGACACAGAAGCTGCTCATAGAATACTTCATCACTTGTGCTGCTCTGCTTTGTTGTAAATGTGCATTGTATTGAATATAAGCATGTAGTAGCTTTGATGTGTGGTATCTGAGGTTGATGATGCTGACAGGGTGGGCTGATGTCATGAAATTACTTAATAAAAGACATTAAGCTTTGAACGCACAATGATATATTTTTATTAATATTGATGCAGAAACATAGCCAGATCTCCCGTATATGTACAACAGAGATGAATTTAGATGATGGGCACATGCTTGCCGTAGGCCAATACAATAGAGTTACCCTTACAGCCAGAATGGACACCAGTCTGCCATTCAATATGACAGCATTGGCCCTGTGGGGAGGTTGATGATAGATGATGAAAAGAACTCTTCAGACATCCCTTCTCACTCAGCAGACCCCCGCAGGGCCTGAAAACTTATAGACCTGTGGGGGTTGAAACCAGGTAACATAGACAGAGGATGGTGACAGTTTCAAGGCCATCTGATCTTCTCTGCGTCACCGTCATTGTCCCCGTCCAGCTAATCTGCAACTATGTCCTGGTCAGGTTTAAGGTGGATGGAGGTCAGTTGGAGGGTTGTTTGTCTCAATAGCTAATCGTTACTCTAGTAAGTTAATATTAAAATCATCCATAGGGATTTCAAGGCTTAAAAGAAGGGTCAAATTACCCTTCTGTCATCATATAGCTGTGTTGACCAATATCATTTGAATGAAGGAAAATACTGTATTTCTGAATGACTGCTGGTTGAAAGATAATATAGCAACATACTCTCACTTTACAGTCATTCGAAATTCAACCACTCGAGAGGCGCACATAAAAAAAATGCAAGACTATCTTACAATCTGCACACCAGTGTTGAGTGTAATGTATTAGCTCCAACAGGAGAGCCCAAACACTGTGATATCCCTTACCTGCCATGTGACCCAGGTGGGTGCACAGAGAGAATAATAGTCACAGTTAGTCCTTTTTTCAGATTTCTGATTGGCCAACGTCGTCTTTTTGAGTTACATTCATATTGCTGCCTGTTGGCCTGGCCATACTTTGGCATACAGTGGTTCCATTGTGTTTTTGACTCAGCCTTGCTTCCAGTTTTTCCCAGTGGCCACTTGGGATATTGCAGCCAACAAATCACCTGCTCCCAAAAACCATTTTCTCCATAGACCACCAGTGTAAATGACATCGGTAAAACTGTTGACAGGATACCTCAAACTGCAAACAAGGTCAGCTATGACCCTCTCTATTTTCTTTTCTTTCTTCGTCATCACAACTTATAAATAATCGGGGCCAGTGGGAGAAACACAACTGTGCATATTCAGTGGGCCGCATACTGCAGAGGTAAACCCAGGAGCTTGAAACTTTTTTTTGGCATATGTGCCAGGAGAGCAGTACAATTGGATTGAATAGTTATTATTATACATCCATGGTGTTTAGACAGAGTGTTTTTTTAACAGTGCTGGACCACATTGTGAAGACAGGAATATTTTAAGTGATAAGCCTCTTTTTCAAAGATACTCTTTTAGTGTGGACTAGGCCTTAGACAACCTGTCAGAAAACCACGCTGTCATTGCACATCATCATTTATTTGCGTTTCTCTCGTAACAATCCAGGTGTTCTGTTTGTGTCATTCTGACAAGACCACTCTGGGTCTTTATAAAGGAATAATTCATTAACACATTGTTCTTCATCCGTTTGATCCCTAAACAAGCCGAAACACTAAAACAAAAACTTGTTTACAGGTTGGTTTTACAGTGAGTTTCGTGCTGGAATTGTTTCTTGGCCAGATGTAGGGATATAAAACAAAATGTTGAAAAACAGAGCAGTGCTTCAAAATATTAAGAATTCCTTTCATGATTTCCTTGGTTATCGCTGATATGAGATTAAAAAGACAAATCATTTTCGTATTTCCTGCATGGCTCCCTCATAATCAAACTTCAAAGAGACAAATTAATTAGGTGCTGCTGTGGTAATGAAAGGGTACATTGTGTTTGGGGTTTGATGCCAGTTGCATCAACTTTGCAACATGAGTGATTAGTCTGTTATCCTGTATTACTGAAAGCCGAATTGAAATGTACTGCTTTTTATTGTTCACCAGGAAACATGAACACCTACCCCTGCTTGAGTTAACCTTGATTCATGAGTATGTGTGCTGTATATGTGCGCTGTGTGAGCCATCACTTCAATTCTTTCACAACAGAGAAACTGGTCTGATACTGAAATGCCAATATGGTGCAGTCTTTATGAATATTTATAGTCTGGGTAGGAATCTTGTGTTTCCTCGAACCAATCTCTTTGTCTCTCTGCGGGTATCGGCCTGAGAAAATAATATTCCCTCTCCATAACTCCAGCACCCGGGGAATTATTCAGCAGCGTGCTGTATATTATGATGAGCCAAAGAGACATGAGGGACATACATGAAACAAAGTTTTCAACAAGCTGATTTGAGCTCTTTCAAGTAAGACTGGCCCAGATGCCCACAGCAATAAAGCAGTCGTTATTTGGTTTTAATGATGCACAGTGGAAGTAGATTTGTGTGCCAGTTGGCATGAGGGAAACAGCAACAGAACTGCAGAGTCTCAAAGTGCATTAGATAGTTTCCTTATGGAACAGCAGCAGAAACTTGACATGTAGATAAATGGGTGCTCAGCTGTGAGGACACTCTCCAGACTTCCAGACAGGCTTCAGAAATTGGGTCAGTGAGGTGAAAGAGGTAAGTTTGGATTTTATATAAGCAATTTCAAGTCCTATATTCCTATTTAAGCGATCATACTCACTTGAAAAGAAAACTCCATTAGTCGACAGGGTCAGCCACTGAATCGGTATAATGGCCTAATTACAAAATGAGACAATATATGATAACTTTAATACTTGGTGCTTTATGTAAACTGTGCTGTAATTGTGTCTTTTAAATGTGTGCTGTCAGAGTGTCCTTGCATGAGAACATTGGTGAGATTTGCAGACTTGAATATGTGAATGGCTGAAACTTTCCCATGATAAAGCAAGACTTATGAGTCAAATAATATTAAGCAGTAATATTAAGTGGAAAACTAAGCCTTGTATTTTAAGTAACATTATATTTTATAAATCTCCAGGAGTGTTTTGTTATCTTGCTTCTGCTCTGTGAGATCAGTTCGTTCTTGATTTTTTTTTTTTTGTCAAGTTTGATTTTCCGACGCTGGCTGTATTGATAAGTCATGGTGAGTGGTCTCCTGTTTGTTTGTATCCACCTTATTTCTAGCCCCCATGATGCCTTGTGTGAATTATGTGTGCAACTTTTGGCATGGTACTGAAACAGGTGATTTCCAGTGGTGACAGTTTGTTCACAGTACTCTATTCTTCTTTCCAAGAGCAGTTGGGAAATAAAATGTGGAACACACCACCTGTTACAGCTCAAAGGGGATTATGTGATCATACCTCTGCCATCTCTGACAGCCAACCGAGCACACTAGCAATTAGCTTGCCTTGCTTCATTAAAATATTATTAACTTTAACAAGTCTCGAGCTAGCTTAAGGTAAACATTTGCTCCTTCAAAAGATGATTTCTGATGACTTATGAAGATGCTTTATAAATAAAGTTTGAGTTGAGTTGAGTTGAGTTGAGATACTAACACATTCGGCAAACATTTAACACAATTCAGTATTAACTGTAGCTCCATGTAAAGTGAATAAATGTGATGTTTCCCAGTTCAATCCTCCAGTCGCAGTTTACACGTTTCTTTTTAACTTCTGATTTATTAAAAACTGTTCTGAGTAAAACATGATGCTGAATTTAGCAGCAGACATCAGTAATAGTAATATAAAGTCGTAGTAAAAGAAATAACTTTTGCCATGCATTTTTTATACGATATATACAAAGCGCAGACCTCCGTCGACGAACCCATTCATTGTGTATGTGCTACCGCAGCGCAAGAGCGCACCGTTCTGCCATCGAGCTGAGCGGGAATTGAAATTTTTTAAATTTCACTGCAACGCGCTGTGAC
The DNA here is from genome assembly GCF_006386435.1 of Epinephelus moara. Lineage (NCBI taxonomy): Eukaryota > Metazoa > Chordata > Actinopteri > Perciformes > Serranidae > Epinephelus > Epinephelus moara. The sequence goes on from NC_065524.1 coordinate 12,006,539, forward strand.
GACACCTCGGCGCGTCCAATAGCAGAGAAGAGCCTGAAGTAGACCCGGAAGCGGTCACCATGGAGCTGTAGCTCCTGAACGAGCCTGTACTCCCCCAAATCCTGTCTTGCGCGCCTTGCTCTCCGCTTGCTCTGCGCCCTACCCCGCGGTGTGTGAAAGAGGCTTAAGGTGGATAATGATCAAGCGGTGACCTCCACGGCGGAAAAATGAAGCCAATGTAAAGTGCCAAAAAATGCAGTTCCTTGAATGGCCACTTGAGGCTGGCTCCAAGAGCAAGTCAGTCCACATACATGACAACAGATAATGTTATAATGTTTTTATAAACCTGTTGTGTAGATTGTGATTCAGCAGCTGCAGCCAGCAGTCCCTCACAGTGGTTAGATAAATTAATTAATTTGATTAAAGGCTGCCTCAAAGGGTCTTCAAACTAATTGGTGTTTAATAAACACACATAAGTTGCATCTGGTCTTAATGTGTTAATTGAAATAAAGAGAGCCATATAAATAAATAAATAAAAACGATAGTAAACTTTCAAAGCCCACCTGTGGAAACTAAAATAATTACCTCTGATACTGGGACCGGTCTCATACTGAGAACTTTATATTTAACTGCACCAGGTTTAGAACAGCCAGCACAGATGATTTCCTGAAAGGAGCAGTGTGTAAGATTCAGGGGGATTTAGTGGCATCTAGTGGTGTGGATTGCAGATTGCAACCGGCTGAAACTTCTGATTAGATTTTCCTTAGTGTTCATTGTTCAGGAGGTGTTTAGCAGTAGCAAAATTATCTGCAGAGGTCTCTTCCTCTCCAAAACAAACTGACCTGGTGACCAAAACTGGTAGGAACACTGACGTAGTTTCATGTTATTAATCAGTGTTTCTCCCACACTGTTTGGCAGATCGTTCATCCAGCACCTGTTAATGTGTGCTAACCTTTTTTCTGATTCAGATATTCAGGAAGTTTTTGCTGTGAGCAGAAATATCCGCAGCTGTCTCCTCCTCTCCAAAACAAATGGACCTGATGATTTAAACCTGTAAAAACACTGAATAAAGCCATTTCACTTTAAAAAACAAAAACAAAAAAACATTGTTTTTCAGACCCTTTCATCTTAAGGGGCTTCTAAATATAGTGGCTGACGCAAATGGCCCTATCTAGAGTCAGTGTTTGGTTTGTCCGTTCAGGGCTTCAGTAGAAACACGGCAGTGCAACATGGCAGACTCACTCCCACTCCCTACGTAGATACGGCTCATTCTGAGGTAATGAACACACGATTCTTATTTTCAGGTGATTATACATGAAAGAAAACTCACTTATTCCATTTCTGCCAATATATTCCCTTAAATCCTATACACCTTTAAGCAATGATTAAAGAAACTCACAACTTAAACCACTCAGTTCTCCTGCTGTTACATTCGACTGCCTTTAATTTAACCATCTGAGGTCACCCAGTTGGAAATCTAAGAAGATTTCAGTCAGTTAGCCGAGAGGGAATTACAGTCCATAAGTTCAACGGCTCATAATGAGCAGCGAGATCACCAGAATCACTCAGAAGCAGTCTGCGTCTGTGTCTGATGCATGTTGCGCATGTTTGTCTGACTGCAACCTGCTTCCAGTTATATAGCGCTGGAAAACAGGGGAGCAGACACGGCTGAGAGCACTGAGGAGGTTAATCCTTTGAGTGTATACTTTCAGAATCATCTGCTCTCAGGAATCTTATCAATGAAACTAATAGCTGGGTCAAAATGTGAATGTGGAGCTTTGCATGTGTCTGGAAGTGCCTAGTGGAAGGCAGGTATAAGACGATCGGCTCATCTTTAATACATTACCCCTCGTCTTTGTGGGAGTCAAAGCCGTGTTTGAAGTCTTCTAACCTCATTAGGAATTGGTTTGCTGATGCAGAATGAGGTTTTTCACACGTCTGTGAGGAATAAGACCCCAGAGGAGGAGGATTTGATGCATCTTTGATGTTGGCATCATGGGATTGTGTGTTTCTATCTAGCAGAACAGTCCATTGTGACAATGAATCCATCACTTTCGAGCTCATTCACACAAACACATGCATTTCGTTTGATGTCTCCAGAACCCTTTCATGAAAATCAACAAATAAAATCTACCTTTTTTCATGTCTCTCCTCACCCTAGGTCAACTCTGGTTGTCCCTCTGTCCACCTCCCCTCACTGTGATTTTTCCAGGTGGGTGCACTTTCATCATGTGATTACCTGCTGCTGGCTGTCTGACATTTCAACCAAGTGACAGCCAATTTTCTTGGAACTCGCAATCAGTTACAAAAGGGCCCGGCATGACCACACAGAAGTGATTGATTTTTAATAATAGTACAGGAGCCGGAAGAGTTTTACTCCCCCGCAAGCATCAGCATACCATCAAAACACATCTCATTTACGACAGTATTTCAATTATTTATCACCTGGATGAAAATCAGCTCAGTGCAAAATCAAAAGTTTACAGATACAACAAGAAAGAAAAGTAAAGTAGAAATATTTAAGTGGCACAAAGTTCACATGGTTCCAAACATCGGTCTCTTGGGGAGAGTCTTTGAAGAAAGTCTTGTATTTTGTGACCCATCCACCTGCCCAACCTGCCTCCTGACTGGACAGCTTCTTTCTTTATTCCTTACTCCTATCAGCGCATTGATCATGTGATCCCCCTCCCAAAGACTATGGGTATATCGGGTGTTTACTTGGAAAACTGACCGAATGCTTCCATTCTACTTCCTGCCCAGCTCAATTTGCTCTCCGAAAATCAAGCTGGGACTAACAGACTACTCATGTATTTTTTTTAGAAGAGTGGAGAGCCACTTCTTGAACACTTATGAAACATAAAACTGCAGTGCATCTGGTGGAATCACAAGCATTGTCTAGAGTGGCCACAATCAGCACAGTCGGACGTATCAGTGTCACAGCCATAATGTGGTGCATTTCAGTGGGATCAAGGGGTAACGTCATTATGGCAGAGTAGCAGGTGTGGATGTTACAAATTTGATCTAATCAAGGGGAAAGTCCAAAGAAAACATTAATAACAGCCTCTAATCATTTTCATGCAGTCTTTTAAAGAGGTGGCACACATTTGTGCATCAGTATAATTGTATTACGTGTTGTAGGTAGTAATAGCATACTCTCTCACAGCAGGTGTTGGCACCTTGCTGTTAGTGCAGCCGTGAAATGTGTGCAGGATTTAATTTACACCCTGCTTACAGTCAAGGCCACGGCTCTCCAAGGATTTATATATTCTCTTTATGTTCAGACAAAGAATTGCTTTTCTGTGGAGCAAATTGCTTCTCCATGGAGTGCCATTTGCATGTTGACAATAAATGTTGGGGATGATTGCAGTGATCATGGAGCAATGTTTTCTTTGACCTTGGAGATCCAGTAGTTCTAAAAGACAACACACTATATTACAATAGTGTTACCTTTATTTGCCCCTGCTCAATTTAGTGCTTTGCTACACTAACACTGAATGAGTAGTAATAGCTGTTCAGATTATCTTAACCTTTTGAAACCTGGAGCGACATCACTTTTCTTGCTTTAAGACTCCTTTCACAAGTATTCAAACCTTTGAACCCTGAGCTAATTGGTGCAGTCTCTTAAAAAAATTAAAATATTGAGATTTTTTTTAAAAAGCTAGGCAAGAACCATATTAATAATTATCATTATATATCTAAAGTTATGTTACAGATTTATTCCACTTTTTAAGATCATCGTCCAGGTCATTTCCTTGTTTGTTCGTATTTTAACAAATTTTCTTGCTCTTAATTTTCTCTTTGAGCTAAGTTATAGGTAATTTCTTGTGCAGCCTATTGTCTTCTTACCACGTTACTGAAAGAAACAAGGCCTATTTGCTGTCAGGTTTCAAAGGGTTAAAGGAGAAAATCAGTTATAAAGTTAAAACATGTTCCTGTGTATTAATAAAATGCCTTTGACAATAATCCCTGCACGTTCTTTTTTGTCTTATAACTACTTAGAGATTCACCTCACGGTCCCGACTGCACGTTATTCCACACTGAGCCTTAGTTTCTGTAGGAAGGATTACTTTATTCACTGTAATCACCGTGGCAAATGTCACAGAGGTTGATGGCTATTCAGAATCAATTTCAACATTAAACAAGATAATCTAGGCATGGCATCAATCTGACATGCTCTGTCAGCAGGTGACAAGCTACCTGAAGGGATGCAAGCAACGCCTTAATGATCATCTCTGCTGCGTGCATTCTATTATCCATCCACCTGGTGGTTATTTACAGCACTGTTACATGAAGGAAATGACCTTTTTCCTGAGCTAGAATATGTAACTTTCCCCAGGTTGTTTCCCTCTGCAGCAGTGAGAGATTGCAGATATATCCTGGAAGGTTGTGTGGAAGCCTAACTTATATTTAAGCAAAAATTGAAAGACATGCTCCTCAAGGAAGTGTGACATTAGTGGGCTCACTGATGATTTTGATGTGTGAAAAATACATAGTGTGAAACTGATTGGTTCCAGTTTGCCAAAGGCTTTGAAGACTTTATTGGCATCATCAGCCAAGACAGGTGCAATCTAAAAGGCAATATTTCTCAAGAGCACACAATGTTTTTTGATGGTGTTTAAATAAACCCTTCTGATGGATATGTTAATTATCCAGCATAATGATTAAAAACTTATGGATACCAGCTTTAAGGTGACTGCAGTGGCTGGAGGCAGGTCATTCTTTATTCATGCGTTTGATCTAGTTCAAAGTCCATCATGTCTTATGTATGGAACCGTGGTAGAAAGCTATGACAGGATTTCTTTTTCAAAGGTGGTTTATATAATATAAACTAACATATCCAGCTTATATCACTGCGTACAGTTCATGTGTTTGGAAGTCTGCAATATAGATAGAAATAATATTCACATCAGGCAGGCAGGGATTGTAGACAGTATAGGTGGGTAATATGTAAGAGAAAATGTACAGCAAGTGGGTCGAGTATCTCAGCTACAGATTTGCAGCTCCTCAGGTGTTCAGAAGTTCTGTTTCCAAACACAGCAAGCAGACTGTTCTGAAAAGTGTGGTTCGTGGTACAGCTGTATCTGGCAAGGTGAGGCAGAAACTGCAGTTGACTCTTTTATTTTAAGAGAATGAGAATTGTCCACGACGCTGATACCAAGAACAACAAAGATGTGAAAGATCAACGTAAGGAAAACGGGAACTGCCCATTGGTTCGACATCACATTGTTCCGACCATATTAAGTCTGTTCCGAAATCATCATGATGCCCTGTTGTTAAGGTCTGGTTAGGTTTAGGCACAAAAACCACTTTGTTAGGGTCAGGAAAAGATCATGGTGTGGGTTAAAATGAAAAAGAAAGTGACAAACACATAAGCCGTGAGCCTGCTCCGCCTCAAGCCAGTCGCGGCGCACCATACGCCCGCCGCGAGCCGTTCAGCACCGCGGACAGTCGGACTAATGGGATGTCGAACCAATGGGCTGTCGAACCAATGACATGGACCCAGGAAAACTATAAGGGGTGCATCTTCTACAATCCAAACTGCCCCTGTGCCGGTTTTAAAAAGTATTCATCTCTTTGCCCTACTGATGCTGAAACTTTCTGCCTTCACCCACCAAAAAACAGCACCTACTGAACAGGCAAGCAACGTGGTAAACTCATGAGCCCATAGTGAACAATTTCCTTGGGCAAATGTTACCCCAAATTAGCCAGGCTGCGGGGCTTTAAAAGAGATACACCAATGACAGCTTGAGGAGCACAGCTGTTCAACTCTCTCAGGCTGTTCTTGAGAGTAGGGAGGTAACGTCTGTGACTGTGGCACAGATGTGAGGGAAGCCTGAGGAATTACTGGGTTCCAACCATTACAATTAAAGTAAAGCGGAGCAAGATTCCTTTCCTACAATCTAGGCAACAACACCAGATCTGGTGAGAACCTGTCCTAGTTGCCTATCACCAAACACTAAATAGTAGTGATAACAGCAATATTTTTACCAGTTGTAACATCAGTAATAATCATGTGTCCAGGTGCACGGCCTAGAGGGAAGGAAACGTAGAGGTCAGAAATGTCAGCATCAATATTCCCAAAGAAGTCTCATTCACCTTAGTCTCGCCACCAGACAATCAGAGATCTCCGCCTTCTGATAGTCTGGGGACACTCCTTTCTAAAGTGTGTTTAACACACCGGTGAAAACGGCCGGCAACAAAGCAACGCCTCTTGCATTTTTGAAAAGGACACGCCCTCCCGGAAATGTGTGCTCCCCCTTTTCTCGTCCGCAAGGAAACAAACACACAGAGAGCTTGAAAATGGATGCCGAGAGATTTAACTCTGTTTTATCAAACATGTGCTCAGTCCACAAGATTGTGGAAATGAAGGACTTACAGCGACTTTGTTTAAAACTTTTAACGCAGTCAGACTATGTTCATGAGCACAAGAGTTCAGCGAGCCATCGAAGGACCGCCCTGCGGATTTACTATTGGTTCTGCAACGTAGGGAGTTTTTTTAAACTCTGAAATTGTATCCGCCCATCTAAACACAAAATCAGGGAGAAAGACATCAGTCTTTAGTTAAGCAAAGCGTCTAAAGACTGACTTGTGAGTCTACATTTACCTTGTCTCACTTCACTATCAATGGAATTATTCAGTTTAACATCAATGTTAGGTAGGCTCATCTGGGTCCATGTCATTGGTCCGACAGCCCATTGGTCCGACACGACTGGCTCTGGGTCAACTGGGAAAGGCTTGAGGCAAAGCAGGCTCACGGCTTATGTGTTTGCCACTTTCTTTTTCATTTTAACCCACACCATGATCTTTTCTAACCAAGTGGTTTTTGTGCCTAAACCTAACCAGACCTTAACCACAGGGCATCATGATGATTTCGGAACAACAGGACTTCGGAACAATGGGCTTAATATGGTCGGACCAATGGGCTGTCGGACCAATGGGCAGTTCCCGGCTCATGTTAGGCAATGGGAATGAAAAAAAAGAAGAAGAAGGCTACAGGTTTTTTATAGGCGCAATTCCAACTGTAAAATCTAACTGACTGTTTATTTAGTGTAAGAAATACAAACATTTTTAAATCAATAAAAACATACTCAGTAGTAATCAATGAACATAGTTTAGGCAGCATTTATGTTATCTTTAAAATGAATTTGGCAAGAACAATTATTAGCATAAATGTAATCCCATGCTATTTATTGTAAATTACATCACATGCTAAAACAAAGCACAGACTTGCTGACTGCCTGCAGGAAAAGCTAGAAGCACAGTAAGTAAAGGTTGTAGCTGTTGAACCCCTTTTGTTTTATCTTTGAAAAACATAAGTTATTGAGTACTGTGGAAGCAACTGCAGGGACGGACACGTACAGGCACCTCCAGAGCTTGTTATAGCATCACAACTTTCTACAAGTCCTCTTGGCTTTGACCTTTCGATCTTCATCTTACAGACCACTAGTGTCTAACCTTTGAGAGCCTCTCATTATATGTTCCTTTGTGCTGTACACGTGGTGCTGAGTGAAATAATGAGGTTCTATAACCTGCAGTGACAGGTGTTTATCCTTTCCTAATGTCTGACTGTTTGGCCTTGTTTTTGACATTGGTCAAACAATTTCTCAGCCATGCAGGCGGCTAATGACAATTTTGTTTAGTCCTTTGTTTAGTTCTGTCCACCACTTTGGTCCAGACTGAAATATTTCAAAGTATTGGATCCATTGCTGTGAAATTTCCAGCCTGATCTCACAGAAATACGTGAAATGACCATGACCTCTTAACACCGCATTCCGTGGTGGCAGTACGTAATGGGTTGAAATTACATGCCGGTACCACGGAAACAATGCCAGTGTAAAGTCAATTAGGATCCTTTGTCGTGGCGGACACATGGAGTCCCTGATTCAACAACGTCCTGTATACACACAAAAACACGAAAGTGTTCTTGATATTAAAACAGCAAATATATTCCTCTGTTATAATTTCCCACCAATAATAATAATAACATGATAGTTCGGCTGTACTAGAAATTTGATATATTCAATAGATTTACTTTTTTACGACACTATTTGACAACTAAACCGGAACAATCACAATCCCAAAAACGCTGTTTCTAGAGAACTTGCTAAAATATCTCAAATTAACCATCATGCCTACTTTTTCTTAACATATTTCATCTAGGTGCAGTGTCATTACTAGTTCGGCTTTACTAGACATTTGATATATTCAGTAGATGTATCTTTTTACGACTCTATTTTACAACAAGCCGCAAAAAAACTACCATCCCAAAAACGCCATTTCTAGAGTACTATCTAAAATATCTGAAATTTGCCAACATCCTTGCTTTTTCTTAACATAGTTCATCTAGGTGTAATATAATTAGTAGTTCGGCTTTACTAGATATTTGATATATTCAGTAGATATATCTTTTGTATGACCTTATTTTACAACTCTATTTTACAAGCCGCAAAAACCTACCATCCCAAAAACGCCGTTTATAGCATATTAGCTAAAATATCGAAAATTAGCCGACATCTTTACTTTTTCTTAACATAGTTCATCTAGGTGCAGTGTAATAACTAGATTGGCTTTACTAGATATTAGATATATTCAGTAGATATATCTTTTCACAACCCTATTTAGAACCCTACTTTGCAAATCAGAAGAAATACAACTATGTTGCTGATATGTATCAAGCTGCATAAGTGTTTATCCTAGATTTGGAAGCTGTAAATACTGAATTGAGTACACTGTGGACTTTCAGGGGATGGTAAACACACTTGTGTAATCAGATTTTAAATATCTAATTTCTAAATGGGTGAAAATTAATTTTATCCATATTTTACCAAATAAATAAGGGCGGCCATAAATCTCTGCAAAATCAAATTCCTCCTCCACAAAGTCGAAGTCTGGCAAAAAGTCAGCCATTATTCTATAAATCTTTCATAAAATAAATGAATGAACCTTTCAGGCTACTGTCCGGTTCTGCCTTGCAGCTGCTGCAGCTTGTTCTCGCGATATTTCGGCCGCGCTTTGGGAAGCAGAGGTAAACGGTAAACACACTGTAAGGTAAGACAACTCTGAAGACCACCTAAATGTGGAATGTTAATATATGTAGGCTTTCCACATCGAGAGGCGATGGCCACCCTTATTTATTTGAGCCAGAATACACTGACGAAGAGCTTGGTGAAATTGAAGAACGGAGGAGGAGAGAGAGAGAGGCACAACAGGTAACGTTAGAGGACGACAGAGGAGGAATGGCTGCTGGAAGGCTTGAGCTCTGGAGATTGGTGGTGTAACGTTATCTGTGAATGCTGTACCCCAATGCCCACAGAAGAGGAAT